>NC_042495.1:118591270-118688548 GCF_005508785.2 Acyrthosiphon pisum | reverse complement strand
ATTTTAGGCCGTTTTATTTTATTTTATTTTATTTTTACTTTTCTGAAAGTTATAGATTCCACTCCAGAAATATGAGCGTTGCATATTTCAGTGGCAAAATCATATCCATAATACCCACCAACTATGAAATTATAGTTTTCAAGGAAAATTTAACGAAAACGTTTTAAACAATATTTAAAATAAATTAATTTATTCTCTTAGGAATAATATTTTCGTAATTATAACCCATCACTTTTTGAATGAGAGAGCTAGCAAGTGAACATTTACTTGATCTGAAAACATTATAATTTACTAAACCTAATTCGGTGACTCTCAAAGTGCCTCTCAAATATAGGTAGGTAGGTAAGTGATATCTTTTCACTCAAATTGATATTTGTCACACATACCTATTTTACATAGATTACCAATTAATATATGGATGTGCATTATCAATTATTATATTGATTTCCGTTATGTTCAACAAATTTATATTTAGGACATACAATATTTTCCAGACAGATTAGTTTATTGAATGCAATATAATCATGTCGTGTTATTAGCTAAAGATAATTCAATATCACCAGTTCAACATAGTCAGTTTCGTTTGCGTAACCGCAACCATAAATAACACGTTTATACGTATATAATATTTAAAATGAACGTTACTGGTGAAAAAGGCAAAACCATATTAATTTGTAATGGATTTAAGTTTGGACTTCAAAAAAAATTAGCAAATGGCATCAAACAATGTACATGCACTGTGAAAATGTTCAACCTATTTAAAAACCAATCAACTTAATGAAACCCATTTCGATGATTCTAGACTTATTCACGATTATGCGAAAGACTAAAACAAACCCGCATAAATGTTTAAGATATTTTATCTTAATTATTTTATTTAATGATTATTTTTTATTATTATTTACCACTATTATATTCACGTTAAGATGCGACATTGTACTAATAATTGTTTAATTATTTACTAACTTAAATTTTTCATAGTAAAACATTATTATATTTTACCTAAATTGCTTTATTTCTTGATTATTTTTATTATTATTAATTATTACAACTGCTGTGTTGGTCCATTAACAAAAATATGTATAACTATTTATTAACTACATAATTGACAGTAAATCAATCGCCATTGACTTATTATTAAACGTATTAATGATTCCTATACTGAAAAGTTGGACTTACTTAGTAATATCCTTCTAGACTAACTGTTGTGTATGTGCTCAAATTTTTTTTTAATTTAAAAATGAATATTATTTGTGATTTGAAATAGATATGCGAGTAATTTTTTTTAAAAAAAAGAAATCAACTCAAGAGTCAGATGGGAGTCTATAAAGGAAGGTCCCATATTTCATTTAGAAAAATACTCTTGGTGAGTCACTAAGTAAAACTACAATACAAATGCGACTTAAAGCATCGGTATTTTGTCTAAGAAAATCATGTTTGGTCCATATGCTTTTAAAATGTTGATAAAGACGGATAGGAATAGTATTAACATTTAAATTGTACAGTTAATAAGATTATAGTTCCTTCAAAAAGTGGGAACCTCAAATACTAGGTATCTCAGCAGGGAAATTAATTTAAAATTAGGTATATAGAGGGCAATTAGTGATCATGAAATATTAGATTCCGAGTGGAACGAATTTTACAATGATGTGTGTTTTTTATTTTATTTTATTTTTTTATTTATTTTTTAATTTTTTAATTTTTTTTTGTGTCTGTCATCACCTTTTAGGACAGTAAAAGTGCTTGGATTTTCTTCAACAGTACCTTTTCTGATAGGAAAGTGAATCTAGTTGGTACTTTGGGGGCGCCGTGAAAAACAAAGAAAAATTAAGAAAACGGGAATTTTTACGCAAATCTGTTTTCGAGAAAATTGATTTTGGTTTTTGGTGTAACTTTAAAACGAATGACTGAAGATACATGACATTTTCACTGGTTGTTTATATTTCCATTTTCTATACATGATAAAATTTTCAAAATATTTTGATTTGTTTTGAGCAGTTTACGGCCAATTTCAGTTTCCAATTTAATTAGTTTTTATTTCTATGAATGTCAATAAAACATTATTTGTTGAGTAAAAATACTTGAAAATTTAATACAAAGCTCCTACTATATTGTTACAATGACATTTGAAAAATATTAAAAATCCTTGTTCACAGTTTTTTTTTATTAGCATTTAAAGTTCAAAAATTGACAAAATTTGGAGAAATCACGAAAATTACCTAATTATGTTGAGTTTATAATTCGTAAAATTTTTTCTTTTTAGAACTAAGATTTTAAAATGTAATACAAGATTCCTTATAGAATAATCTACCTCTATCAAAAAAAAAAAAATGTCTATAAGAACCTCAAATTAAATTTTTATGAGCGTTTGAAATTCATATTTTTACAACATTTGATATTCACTCGATTTCTTACGTAACGATTTTCTTATTTTGTTGTAATTAAAAAACGAATTACTGTAGAAACTTTAAAATTTCACTGAATGTTTATATTAGCATTTTATATATACGATAAAATTTTTAAAATAATTTGACTCTTTTTGAGCTGTTTACGGACATTGTGAGTTTTCAATTTTTTAGTTTTTTTTTCTATAAATATCAATAAAGTTTTATCTATTGGGCCAAAAAGTGTAAAAAATTAATACAAAGCTCCTGATACATTGTTACAATAGCAGTTGAAAAATATTAAAAATACATAGACACAATTTTTTTTATAATAATTTGAAGTTAAAATGTTGACAAAATTTATCAAATTTATAATTGAATAATTATTTTGTAGTTAAAAATTTATAAAATGTTCAACTTTTATATCTAAGGATTGAAAATTTAAAACAAGATTCCACGTAAATATTTAATTCTGTTGCCAAAAATTCTAAGAAATACATAAGCACAGTTTATTTTTATAGTAATTTTAATTTCAAATTTGGACGAAATTACATATTAAAAAACCTGGAATAACTATTTTAGTTATTTTGTTGTGATTGTAATGATTGTATAATATTATTTGTGGGTACTTGAAACTTCCAAAGTATACTATTATATATCTATGATAGTACCACGGTTTGTTGTTGATGTATAACGTGTTACTTAATGGATATTGTGATATGATTAATTTGGAATTTATTATTGATACCTATTATAGGTCATTTTTTTTTTAATACTATAGATAAGTATACCTATAATAGGTATGTTTAATACCTAGACTGACAAACCGTCTCCGCTCAGAATCGTTTTTCTTATACAGTGATATTATATCATTCAATTCAAATTGAATACTATCCATATCAGTGACCTACTTGTAACCTGCTGTACAGCAGAGCGACATCCACTTACCCACCTTTTTTAATATTATCTTTTGCATACAATCCAGATAAAATGGTGCTTTTAGTTACTTGAATACTAAGTAAAACTGTAATATTTTACTTGAGCATATAACTATAGTGGATATGGTATAATTGTCTAAGGTTTGACCGGAGCCCACATCAAATAATAGATTCATGAATACATCCAGTAAGTTTAATTGTTTCAACAACGCGTTTCGATTCAGAATTAATATTGGTAAAATATACAGTATTAGTTACAGGTTCTAGAAGGGAAGGCAAGGATTTAGCAACATTAAGGTGATTCAACTTGTCACGAATCTTAAGTGTGAGGGATACATTTTAGCTCATCATCAACAATGGGTAGACTATGTTCAACATTGACAAAATAACCTAATGGAGGAGTATTATTAAAACCAGATTTGTCATTATTAATAACGACCATTAGTTAATCAACTTCATAACCTATAAGTACAGTTTTCTTGTGAATAATTGCAATAAATAACTTTACACTTTTGTAAGATGTCATAGGCTCATTAGCCACAATATCCATTACAAAGACAATTATTTCAGTAATAATAAATACAAATTGTAATAATCCTTTTAATTACTTGGCATTCCATGAATATATGCACCATGTGAATTCGACGATAGCAGTAGGTACTAGGTACCTATCTATAGGTACATATATTTTTTATTATGACCAGTGAGTAGTGAGCATAATATACAAGACTGTATTACGTAATTACAATTATAAATAGATTTATAAAGTACTATCTGTTCTGCAGAATAACAGCTGATAAACTTGTAACCACTATGTAGCAGAAAGCAAATAACAAAATTCAGCAAACATAAAAATAGCAAACGTTTGACGGAGGACAAAACTGAATGGAGACTAAAAATACTAAAATGCCCAAAACTAGAGGTTGAGCATCGAGTTTATTACACAATTCAAAACAAAAACAGTTAGGAAATACGTACTTCTAATATAGTGTAGTTGATAAATATAAATAGCTGGTGTAATACGGTGTTTTCAATGTTAAACAATAATATTTAAAGTAATATTTTAAAATTTATCACCCAGTTTTAGAAATATATTGTAATAAATAAACAGCAAACATACTAAACGATATTTCCTAAGTATAAATAGAGACGAAAAAAAAAATAAACTATTATTGGTTCATGGTGGAGAAGAGTTTGCAGTTGTGTGGGCTTTATATATTTGAAATTATGATAATTTTTAACTTTTTTTAGATTATTTCCTTTTCTTTAGTTATTAGGTAGGTACTTCAACCTATTTTATGCCCACTGATACCCCCGGAGACATAATACGAGATATGGATTCGAAATGCTAGTTTGTCGATGTCGAAAGCTAATTGGATAGAAATGCACGATGACTACCCAAGAGGTTTTTGCACACGTGCAATAATTCAACGGGACAGACAGGTATTGGACAAATTGCCCCACCCCCCGAAAGAAACCATTTCATTTGTCAGCTATAATTCAATTTTAACCCTCCTTTTTAAATTCATTTTTTGTCAATGGTATTCTTTAAGGTGTTTTTTTTCTGATATCGAAACCACTATAGAGCAATGTTTCAATAAAGTAATTTCATTTGTGTAGACATTTTATACATATATAACGGAGCATTGACATGATAAATTGTACATGGTTAGTTGAAACTATGATGTATTATTGTATTAATATCAAATAAAGCAGACATATAATATTAATATTCAATTAGTATTTTATATGATAATGAATTCAGATAGTAATTTATTTTAGGGTCGATATAATTGAATGATATAGTCAGCAAAAGTCAATAAAATAATTGTTTTTTTTACACAATGAAACTATTCCAAATGTTTATTTTTATTTCGAATTATTTTGTTTTTAGAAGTTAAAAAGTAATTTATGTTTAGAGTTAATTATTTTATTGTTAGTACATTTATAAAAATATGTAGGTATATTATAATTCAAAGATAAAATGCAATGCAAATTAAGTGTTTTCTAATTAAAAATAAATTCATACTAAGATAGCATAATATAGTTAATTTTTGGATGTAGGTAAGTATTATATTATTAGACTAGTAGAGTTAAAAATGGTAAAATAAACATTTGTGAATAAACAATAACTGTTTGATTTTAAGATTAAATTAAATTTTACAAAATACGAGTTATATTTATAAGATTTTATGATATAGCTAACACTAAATGTTGTATCTAAAGAAAATTTAAAAAAATAGATGTACAAAGTTAGTATTAATGAGATTAAACAATAACTCACAATAGTCAGTAAATTTCTCTATATTATGGATATTATGTATCATTTAACAATAATTATAATGGAACATTAAAACTCGTTTATACGTTTATACTCTTCATATTATTATCAGGATCCTGAAAAAGAGTTTAGTTAGTAGGTACGTAAAATCATGATATACAGTTGCGATTTGGACTTTACTGAAATATAGAACGAACCAAAAGCTTTTTTCCAAACAATCGATACTTGGAGAATAGGTAAGTGTTCAGAAGGTTAAAATTTAAGATCGGAAATAAATAACGATTGGCTCTGTACAAGCTGGAGATTTTCAATAAATATTTTAGTGTTTAGACCGTTATTTTCTCAATTGAGGTTGGCGGAAAATGGAAATATCTTCAATCGTATAAACAATATAATAATATATAAGATACTTTTTTATATAAATAAATGTCCTTTGTAGGTACATATACTATTAACACACGCTTGAACACTGAACAGTTTTGCAATTTGAATATCTCGGGGGTGATTTAAATACTCCGAATTCAAATTCTACTCAATCATTTGATTGAGATTATTAAGATGACAAATTGGCTGAGATGATGGAATAACGCTGATTCGACGCTTTTACCAAACTGACAGTTATATTATGAGAAAAGTATTTTACAACAACACCGGTTTTAATCTTGAATTGTTTAATTTATTGACAAATATAAGGTATTTGTATTGATTTTCAACGCACTGAACAGCAAATCTGAACCTATTGGATCATTGAAAGCATAATATAATAATATTATGTTTGTATATTATATGAATACGTCATAAATACTTGTTTTCCAAGAATTTCCCAATTATTCCCTTCAACTTACTTTTGCAAAACTATGCCAATGGACAAAAGCTCCGGATTCAATTCTGAAGCTCGTGAAATCCGAAACTCAACAGAAGCATTACCACATTTTATAACAAATTGTTGGATAGTTTTAGTAGAATTTTTAGTAAAATTATATATACCTACTTTCTTTTTCAATGTACTATAGGTTTATCGTACTATTGTCACTTGTATTTTCTATCTTATAAAAATAAATATAATACGGCGTTTTCGTGCATATAAACATTATACGCACCCTACCTACCTACCTACCTACCTACCTACCTAGTCATTTGTTGTCAACTATAATAGTATTAAGTTTATGTGTTACTTATAGTGATAATCTGATAACTATTGTATACCTTGTATATAATATAGTACCTACATTATAAGTTATATTTATACGAATAATAATTTAATTTTTAATCCTCGAACATATGGTGTTATAACACCTACGTCCTACATACGATAATTATAGTATTTTATTTCGTTAGTCTGTATAATAAGGTAAAAACAACAATTATTTAACTGTCCACGTTTTTCTAAAATACCACATTCGTTTTGTTCCTGATAAAATGAAACGAATTTAAAGCTTACGCCAGCGCCATGAAGATGAATGGTTAGCAAACATGGTTTCCTTAAAGGTGTGCAGTTAATAATAGACAGGGTTTAATATAGTAGATTTATTGTGCACATACGTGGGTTATTGTCGAGCGTTATTGTATGAATCCATCAATACATACGTCGTTGGAAATTAATTGGTTTAAGTGGTTTTTTTTTTTCATATAAAATATTAAATCTTAAAAGGTTATTTTAGTCGTTTCAAATTATCTAACAAACAAAAAAAATAAGTATAATTTTGAATAGTTTATTTGGAAATTTAACTAACAACAAAGTATTCGATTTTTTCAAATAAACTAGGTAGTACCTACCTACCTACGTAAAATTATTATAAAAATAATAAAATGATTTATCTTAAAATTATTATTATATTCAGTTAATTTTTATACCTACCTAATGATTAAATATGAAAATCGAAAAAATAAAATAAACTATTAAGTCAGTATACAGAAAGACATTTTCTAAAGAAACCATTATCAGAGAAATTAATACTAAAAATAAACGATTTATTTGTATCAACATTTAAAAATTAAAATTACTTAAATCAGTGTTATAACCATCTTATAATATTGTAAAACATGATAAAATTAGCTCCTATTAGAATATACGAATAATCTAAAAAATCAAACATGTACAAAGGCTGAAATAAATATTCATAATCAGGAGATTAACTTACTTAACTTTAACACACAATACTATTGAATTAGATTAAATTATTATTTTTTTTTAAAAAGTATATTATTTGAATATGAAGACGAAAATGTAGAGATCCATTTTGATAGGGTATAAAGAAAAAATATGCAAAAATAATATACATATAAATGGTAGCCAATGTATAATAATAATATCTATTATGTATTATTATTTAAATATGAATTAATATATTCATATTCATATATTATTGTGACATTTTTTAAAGCAAATTTAAGTTACTCAAAAATACTTCAGTCTTAAACTGTTAAAAATACCTACTTAGTGAATTTAATTCAATAAATAGATGAATAAGCTTTCATTGATTTTTTTCTATTTTAATGATATCCGTATTATACTAAATAACAAATAAAGTACTTGCAAAATAATATACAATTGATTTTTACTCTATATTAGATTAACTTCTATGTGTGTTGAAGGCAGATAGTTATTCACTTACGTACACTTTACAAGTAATAATATTCTTATTTTTTGAATGAACTTGTGTTATTCCATTGGAAATATAATGGGTTCCAATATGTAATTGTTGTGTAGTCAAGGCAATGGAACTAAACGGTTCTTAAAATGCACGAATCATACAACTGTTGACGATTATGTAAAATAATATATATATTATACAGACGAATATTTACAATTCACTAGATAACTATAGTACCTATATAAATATATCACAGCATATATTATAATATTTAAGTTTTATAAAATAAGGTGGAATTTAGTGTTAATTTATTTATTTGAATATGTATTAAAAGTCTATAAAAAGTTTTAATTTAAAAACTCATGAGACAATTACTAATGTACTCGAATAAGATAATAATATATTTTACAGGGTAAATGTTGAACACCAACAATGCTCATTAGTTTCAAAAAAAATTTTTTTTTGTCACAATTTACAAATATCTACTGATTTAGAACTTGTGATGATTTAGATTCCAAAATAGTGGCGCACAGCAGTCGGCAGTGACTCATAATATAGTTCATAAATTATATTCGTGAAATATGTAACATTACAATAATTAAACAATACAGTTTAAACAATCGCGCTGTTAATTAGTTAATAATTAACAATTTCGGTATATAAAAATATTCAATTGTAGTTCAACAAAAATCGTATTTTTATATATTTTAATTTTTAATTTTAATGTTAATAAAAAGTATTCAGTTTAATTACCATGTATCAACCAACGGTTTTTAGTGTTTTATCAACCATGCGTGTTAAATAGGTACACCTTGTGTGCTCTTGCTATCTATCGAATCGAATATTTATTTAGATTCACGTTTTTTTTTTTCACAAACATGATTTGGTATCAAAATATCTACATAAAGTTGATTGCATTGTTTGACAAAGGTTCATCTATGCGTATTAAACTTCTTTTTTTTTTTTTTTTTTTATTAGAAATCATCATTTCATTAGAAATAACGATGTTAATTCACAAACATAAGACATCTAAACGGACTTTATTGAAACATTATGACGGGATTGTTTTTAAGCATATGATTTTACAATATTCATAAAAAAATAAGTTATAGTTAATACAATGTTTAATAAATTGATCGCTCTTTATTTCACGATTTCAATGATGTTGTTTGTACACTTTAAAATGAACATTAAAATATTATTTACATTCTTAGCAGAATGATACAGCTTTAAATCATAATCATAATAATATTATATTGATTATTCAACGAAACGCATTTATTTAAGATCGAATTTTGATTGTTTAAGAAAAAAAAACTAACGGGAAATCATATGAATAAACACTGAAGTTTAATAGATATTATTTTAATTCATAAATATCCACCATAAGTTTTCTAGAGAAAAAAATGAAAGACTGTAAAAAACGAATATTTTATAGCGTTATGATAATATGATATGATCATTATTCCCTCTAATAATTGTTTTATAATTGAGTACAGTATTTATTTAGTAAACAAATATAGTTGGTTCGTGTCTCTTCGAATTTTTTTTAAAGAACAAATGTATATATGTTTTAATAAATGGATTATAAATGGGATTTATTTTAACGTTTAAGTATTTATATTGACTTAATGAAAAAATATTTATTTGAGAAGACACGAAAGAAGTTAGTTCATAAAATGTATTGTAGAAAAGTATAACGCTAGGTAGTGAAACAATTTATATTGTTAAATAATTAATACAAGAATATTAATATTATTATAACTCATTAAAGATGCTTACCTATTCTAAACTATAAATAATTATCATTAACATAATATAATATAAACAATTGTCATCATAAAATATTATTGGATTTTTGTCTTATAAATTATCAATCATTAAATCACATAACTACAACCAATATATAGGTATATCATATCTACTTTTGGTTGTAATATTTAGTTGTTTATAATATATATATATATATAGAATATAATTCACGTGATTTTTTTAAATAGCGCCTAAGGACTGTTCTTCATCGTAATTTATCGAAACATTTTCTGGTGATATCAATTTTACATTCAGTACGCTGTCTATAAGAATCTGATACAGTCTTTCAATCGTTTTTTCTTTTTCTTTTTATTATTATTATTATTATTATTATTATTTACACGACTGCCTACGGCTTGTTAAAGTAAAATGTCATCGGGTCAATCGAACCGCATAAAAAAAAGTCCGTCACAATAGTCTTAGTAAAGTCAATATCGATATCCTTTATCATTTTCTATCATAAGAATTTTAGCGGGAGAAAAATCACAAAACCCAAAATAAAATGGACGTATATTATGTTAAAAATACATTACTACTAAGCCCAAATTAATTTAAGTTGCTTGGCTGAACGGCTGATGTAAATATGTATAATACTACAATTTGTACTTTTTGAGAATAGATTGTTTGAATTATATCAGTATAAAAGTTATTGTATCAATATCAAATATTTGTTGGTTTTTATTTTCCCTAATAATAATTACTAATTAGGTATATTCTGACATTTTTTCCCCAAAATCAAACCATTACTGATAACGATGTGGTAATAACATTAAGTTTTCTCCATTAAAAACCAGTGGCGTCATTTCAGTTTTTGATAGGGGGGGGGGGGGCGACATTTTTGACCAGCCAAAAATAAAACTGAAAAAAAAGCTCGCTAACATTTACATTACATTACATTACAATATTGCATTTTTATCTCAATACAAATTAGAGATGTTCTGAGTAGAAAATCTGGTACTAAGCCGGGTACCGAGTACTGGCCGAGTAAAATTGTTTATACTAACCGGGTATCGAGTATTGGCCGAGTAAAATTTATAGTACTAACCGGGTATCGAGTATTGGCTGAGTAAAAATTTTAATACAAACCGGGTATCGAGTAATGACCGAGTAAACATTTTTATACTAACCGGATATCGAGTATTGGCCGAGTAAAAATTTTAACACTAATCGGGTATCGAGTATAGGCTGAGTAGAAATGTAAATACAAAATGGGAATTATACTAGTATTAAAGTGTCAACTAACAATTACTGATTAAAAATTATTAATAATATAATTTAAGTCTTTAAACAGTTTAAGCAATCAGTAGTCAGTACTGTTACTGGCCACTGAGTGTTCTGCAATTATAATAAATTAATAACAAAACTTAGACAAACACTGATACAAATTAAGTAACACTAATGTCTAATACCAGTTGTTTAGATATTAGGCAATAGTTATGTACAGTTTTGTTCAATAGACAATAATATTAAATAATGAATGAATATTGTAATTTGTAACTAAAAATTCAAATGTAAATACTAAATAGTAAATACCACACAATAGTATATTACATATAATGTATTGTGACAATACATTTTTAAAATTCTTTATTTAAAATTTAAAATCTCTGAACGATTAAATTTAGTCTTTAAACTGTTTAGACATAAAAATAAAACTTAATAGTTTAATAAAAATTAACAAATTATTAATAAAACAAATTAAATTATAATAGGTATCCTGTCAGTAATTAACATTATTATATATTATCATTATACAATAAAAATATTTAAAATTTGTTTATATTATGATGAATAAACAAAAGTTGTTCAGCATTTTGAGGCTGAAGTCTATTTCTTTTAGCTTCATATACTAATCCTGCCTCTGAGAACGACCTCTCAGAATAAACACTGGATGCTGGTGCTGATAAATATTTTTGTAATAGTAATTTATTTCCAATCAATGGAAAACTTTCAAAATTTATTTTCCACCAACTTAATGGATCTTCATCAATCGAAACACATTTCATATTACAATATTTTTCAAATTCGACAACTAGATCCTTATTGAAACTATGGTAGTCATCCACATCTGTATACTTAAGAGACATAGGTTCTTCAGTTTGGTCGATATTTGATGTTGTTGCAATTTCTTTATAAAAATCCCATAATGACTCTCTATTTCCAGCATTCAAATTTTCTACTGCAGATATATAAGTACTAGTAGGTTCATGTTCGATATTTGAATTAAGATTGTTGAATTTGGATATTATTTTAAATATTATTATTTTCATTATTTGTTTATTTTCTGGTTTAAAAAATAACAATTTAAACCTTGGATCCAAAAATGTGGCTATAATAAGGTTGTCATCTTTGATTACTTTTTCAAAACGCTTTGAAAGACGAGTGAGCATAATATCCTTAGTAGTTCCAACTCCAAAATGAGAAGTGTTAGGTCGATTCAAAAAAGTATCTAATATCATAATTGCAGGTATAACTTCACTAATAATAGATTTATTTGAACTTATACGTTTGGTGAGCTCCTCAAAAGGCTTTAGTAAATGTATTAATGATTCCATTAATAACCAATCATTGGGGTTAAAAGTCGGTAGAGTTGATTCAACATCACTTATATATACTAAAATGGCAGTTTTTAATTGTAACAATCGTTCCAACATATAAAAACTGGAATTCCACCTGAAAAAATAAATAATATTAATTTTATTTGTATTTTTAAATTTTTACTTAATGAAGATAGTTGGTGTCACTTATCTATATTAATAGGGGAGACATTTTTGTTAAAAATAAACGAGCCGTACGCTTTAAATACAAATTAGGTAGACCAAATTATAAAAAATAGAATATACAATTTTAACTTGTATTTAATAGTTATACCAACCTAGTGCAAATGTCCTGAATAAGTTTCTTAGGGTGAGTGCCAAGTTTAATTTGAATAGACTTAAGTTTATCAGTGGCAGATGATGAATGGTGAAAATGTGTAGACACTTTTCTGGCACGAATCATTAAGTCTTGAACAGATTTTTGACTCTTTATCGATTCAGTTACAAGCAGGTGAATAGTGTGTAGAAAGCAACCAGAACTGCATAACGAAGCATCATCGACACCTTTTTTCATATTTGCTCCGTTATCTCTAAAAATAATACATTATAACTACTTTAGTTAAAAAATATATGGAATTCCTACTTTCTAGGATAACACCTAAAATAGGTACCAAAATATGTCATATTTAACTTACAGTTTTCTAATTTTCTATATTAATCAGTTAATATATTAATTTAATAAGTTAAAAAATAAGTTAATTTGTCCACTGTCCTGCAGCCTTCTGTTATTATACTTAGATAATTAGAAGAAATGTGGTATATTTTGTACAAATATATTTATTAAAAATACAAATTTTTGGCCTGGACAACGACGGGCGGGACAGCTAGTTATACATAATCGCTTAATATTAGGTAGTTGTTTCCCCACTTGGCACTCACCGTACTAATAAATGAATCTTTTTTTCTAAATCCCATTCCTGCAATAGTCTTTCTAATGTATCTTTAATGGCGAGGCCTGTATGTCTTCCAGGGAAATGTCTAACATTTAAGACACAATGATGTTGTATCATATCATTAGAAATCCAATGACATGTAAAACTTAGAAAACTTTCATTGTTGTGGCTGCATGTCCAAATATCTGATGTAAGCGATACAGTATGAACCTGCTTCAGCATATCCATAATTTTTAATTTAAGTTCAACATACATTTCTGGAATAATATTATCAGTAAAATATTTGCGACCAGGTACCTAAAAAAAGAAATTTACATTTATTTATTATTTAATATAATAAAAATAGAAACAAGCTTACTTTATATTGTGGTTTAACAATTTCCATGAGTTTTTTAAACCCTGTCCGTTCAACTAAATTATACGGTTCATTGTCAACACAAATCATTTCACCAATTGCTTTATGAATTACTTTGGATTTTTTATCATTTATATCCCAACATTCTGTTTTGGTCATTGATTCGTAAATAGATAGTTGATGACTTTTAGTCTTAATATCACATGTAGCAGATTTAACATTTAAATGCTTTTGGCCTTTTTTTGATTCCTTAGAATAATAGATACAAAATATTAATATATTACTTTTTAATCTTCATAATACCTAACCATTAATAGACTATAATTTTATAATTATTATAATTTCTTAACTTACTTCAGATTTTAACATTTCTTTGTACAATGGTTTATGTTTTGATTCTAAGTGTTTCCTCATAGAGGAAGTAGTCATCTTTTTCCCCAATCCTTTGTATACCTTTTGCTTGCATTGTTTACAAATAACTCTACTCAGGTCACATGTAGACTCTTCAAAATATTCCCAAATTAAACTTAATTTTTTTGTTTTTAATAATGGCTCTATTAAAATATAAAATAAATAAATAATAATAATCAGGATTAAATTTAAATTGACCAGTAGGTAGCTCTGGTACCAATTATTTATTAAGGTACACCAGAATGTTCCAAATACTACCAAATAGGTATTCATAATACAGTTGAGATTTTGAATCTTGGTTTTATTTTAATTGTTAATTTACTTTTATCAAGTGTGTTTAATAAAATGATGGACTACTTCTCTAATATAATATGTGTAAAAAAACAATTAATTTTATTACCTAGTTATTGTAAATGGCTAAACTGTGGTTATAATTTATACTTAATATTTAATACTTTAATAATTATTTGGTTAGCCTATAACATAATATAATATTATGTTTTATGGTTCCTATTTAAGTATTTATAATTGTTTTATTTTAAAATAGCTCTTTAGTCTTTATTAAATAATGTAAAATTGATATTCATATTTTTACTATTTAGTATTTACATATAGATAAATAGTGAATGTGTGATTTTTAAAGCTACAATTCCCAGGTAATAAAACAAATAAAAAATAATAGAGTTTAAAATTACATAAAACGTATTACGTACCGATACATGACACTTCCTCGTCCTCGGCCTCGTTCATTGGATTCATTGAATGATTTGAATGAATTTAAAAAAGTTAAAACAAAAAAGCAATAGGTAGTAGGTAGTAGGTACTACAACTGTACTAGCTGTGCAGTGTAGACTACTATATAAACTGTAAAGTGATTACTGATTAGTGATTACTTATACTTGAGAATATTTGTATAGTAATAATTTATATTTTATTACGGGTTTTGATTGCAGATTGTTATCATATAATTTATATATAAACATCAGACGGTAAACACGAGATTTATTTTTGTAATTCATAGAAGAAAAACATGATTTGTTTATAATCAACTGGCTATCGTAAATCGGTTCAGTTATTCTAAGTAATATAATAAGAACCAAAATAAATTATAATTGGTAAATTCAATACCCTTGAATTTTAGATTTCTCCCGTTAAATTAATTATAGGTTTGTATATATTTATAAATAGATTGTCGTTTGCCATTGGATATGAGTCGAGTAAAAATGTAGTATTTCGCCGGGTACCGAGTAAGAGCCGGGTAAAAATGTAGGTATTACGACGGGTAACGAGTAATGCCGGGTAAAAATGTAGATATTACGCCGGGTACCGAGTAAGAGCCGAGTCTTAAATATGATATCGAGTACCCGGCCATCGAGTAATTGCCGGGTACCCGGAACATCTCTAATACAAATACCCTCATTATACATAATTGTATACTTACTAGTTAGTATCAAAGGTTAATATCATAAGCATACAGGTAAGTAACTCATTTTTTTGAGAGATAACAATAACTAAATAATTAATTTATATATATTATATAGGTAGGTTACTTAAATATATTACCTATTAGCTACTATATAAAGGCCCAAAACTAGCCCATACCCGGCCCGATAGCGGCCAGCTAATTACAAGGGGGGGAGGGGGAAATGCCTACCATGCCACCCCCCAAATGACGCCACTGTTAAAAATACTATTATAATTTATTAATTCAATAAATGTAATTCAGTTTTATAAAATGTTAAATAAAGTTAAATTGTACACGAAATTAATTGTAGGTAGTTAATACTAATTATGGATAAGTATTTCAATTATTCAATGAATCGAAATAATATGTAATAAGGATTTTTTACAACGAAAATAATCATTATCTCTATTAGTTGTCTTTGCAATAAAATTTACTAACCTAACAATGATATATCTTCAAGATTGTCCTATTTGAACTTGAAATAAATACGTTTTATTTTATATCCAATTTTAGTAAATATTACATTGTCGAAGGCAACAAAAACGACGGTACGCTTTCCGAATAACCAGCGTTGGTAATTAAGGAGCGGCTTTCGCTTCAAGGCGTCCCTCTCGCTTTTTCCGATTTAATTACATTTTGGTTCACAGCTTTAAAACAGATCCAAATTTCAAATGCTTAATGAACTTCCCTTTTGTTTTATAGAATCCTTAAGATTCATCGTCCTTTTTGCTCTTATTTTTTTCGTCTCTATATCATTGTTCATTGTACATACATAACTGCGAGTTCGAATTGTAAACAGACACCACAGAGAATTTCAGTTTTAACTGTAGGAGCATGCGAGGTGGTCACAAAACATATTTACAACGCATTCTACAAAAATTATTACAGTTGAATTGAATTGAATAATTTAACAAATATGTACGATCAATCGTAATCGCTTATGATGTTATGAGTTACCTACCTATAAGTATGAATGGCATTAAATTCCGGTCAAATCTCGCTTTTGTAGCAACACAATAGCTTATTATATTTGTTTGCACATATTATACCGATTAAATCCCAAATTGTTAATACAATATAATGTCAAGGTACGTATAATAATATGTGGGTATTGTATAGTGTATTTACTTACATATTTTAAAATTTTAAGTTGTAAATGTTCATTGAGGTTTTCATTTACAATAGCCGATATGTTCACTAATTTGATAGCAGCGTGATAACGTACGGAATCTGAAATATTTAAAAAATAAAACCAATTATTATTAATTATATTGGATAAATATTAAAATAATGGTAGATCCACCATCATAATAATGTCTTTGTTATTTATCTCTGTGATAAATACCTACGTGTTAAGTATTATAATAAATTGTAGATTTAAAAATGGTTTAAAATGCCTATTAAGAAAACCTGAAAAATCGACATGCTATAAAATAGGTGTAGAGTGTCATAACATCTTCATAAAGTAAGTCACTGTAATGGACAAACATCTGACAGACCACCATATTTCTAAGGATATTATACTAAACATTTATATTACTATAAGTAATTTATTTTTCTTATAAGTATTGTGTTGTTGTTTTATTAACTAATTCATACCAACTTTAAATCGCATATATTATATAAATGTATAATATTAACTAAAATATTATTTCATGTAATATTAGGTACTAACTGCTTTTAACTAATATTCAATCTCGACGTACCACTGGAGGAATAAATACCATCAAATTAAAAGAAATATCGTGATAGCATAAAGTTTCCTAGTCCCTGAGAATAATATTTTTTGAAACATAAAAAAAATTATAATCGTTAATTTTCGTTTAAATATCCAATTTCGGAAATATTTTTATTTCAAAGACTAATAAAAAAAATTGCCACTGTACTTTCAAGTATTTTTAATCACAATAAAAAATTGTGTCATACATAAATTGAAAAAAAAGTACCTAGCATAAAATGTCAAACGAATAATATAAAATATACAAAATATTTTTAAATTATATCCGAGACTAGTGAATGTAAATATAAATATTTTCTGAAAATGCACGTCCTCAAAGCTACTAATTTTTTAACTACAACAAAAGAAAAGAAAATTAATTTTTATGAAATTCGGTTTTCGTTTTTACATAGAGCTGTTTTTTCTAGTTATATATATAAAAAAAAAAAAAAACTGTAATCCCAAAGCACTAACTAGGATGAGATAGCAGAAACTACCTGCAAAGTTGAATATTGAAACATTTTTACTGTTCCGAAATGTGATGAATATGATAGACTCTATAATATAGATATTATGGTAAAATTAAGTAAGATTAAAAAATGTACAATCTAAAGTACAAGTATCTTTATATTCATTATTCTGTATAAAAATGTATCGCGGAACACGCAATGGTTTATTATAATTTATAGTATCTACCAGCTATAGTGTTAAAAGAAACTCAAGATTTTCAGGTGCTGTAAAATTTTAAAAAAAGTACATTATGCTAATACTGTTTCACTCAATCAGTCTTATTATAGTAAAGAACGAATTGTGATTCATTTTAATGTTCAATGCTGTACATCATTCACAATACAATTATAGGTACCTACTACATAGGTCAACCATACTCAAATCCAACATTGAACATACACGGAAAGTACTCAATCGTTTAAATTACTTTTATGTTACTTTCAAGATAGGTAAGTACTACTAGTTTAACAACATTTTAAACGACAAAATGTTGGGTCAATATCAGTAAATAACACTATTTAATTGGTACATGATATAATCGTTGAAATAGTTATTTTCTAAAATTTAACACTAGGATTATGTTTATTATGATTATTTTATATAACTTTCATTTATAAATGTTGAACAAATATCTACTGTATGCCTGATTACTAATATTGTATTCAAAATAGAATAATAGCATAATATAAGTTTTAGAACCCGAATTAGAACAAAACATGAATTTAACTAGATAATAAGTTTATATTCCATAAAACAACAGAATATATTTTGAATAAAAAGTTTTTAAGTCATTTTTTTTATTTTTTATCTGGTTTAAATAATATAGACAATGTGATTTAAGAAAATATAAAAAACATGGTAAAGCACTTTAGGTCATAACAACTACATAATAAATCTGTTACAGTATACATTTTAAATAAAAGGATAGATTTAAAGTTAGAACAACTTCAAAGACAGATTATACAAGTCCCTAGTCGATCAAATTCTCAGTACTCAGTAATATTATAATACCTACTTATAAACATGGACTAGGTAGGTACATTATACAATGTTTTGTGAAAATTATTTATATTTAATCTTATAAATTAATATTAAGCACAGCTCAACAATTATTGTTTTGCCGAGTGTTATTTTATTTATCAAACGATGAAGATGCATATACAATATTCTGTAAAACGTAGTCGGAACAAATAATATCATACTGTGGTGTACATATGGTTCTATAAAGGTGAATCACTTTTCACTAGCAGCTGTTTTCGCCGACCACGTTCGTGTGGATGATGTTCAATTCTATTGGCTCCGAAAAAACATCATCCGATAAAAAAAACTTTGTAGTTTCAATGAGTTGATGATATATTTTTAATTTTTTGAATTTCGTAACAACTTGGGTATTTTAAATTATTCTAATGTTACGTATTTTATACGGGTAATACATATATAATACGCACGCATAATTTAAATTAATATGCACCAAGGCGTTCACACTGAGATATTATGCTTATAAATTATAATATTTGTTAACTACCTACACATAATAATGATTCAATTCGTTTAGTACGAAAAATACCTATGTCTATTGCGGTTACAATTGTTATATGCACTTTACGGTGGTCCTTTATAGGACAGGGACGGCTCCGGTCTACCCGACAGTAGTTATATCTCGGGAAAATAAACAGCTACCTGTGCAACGTCGTGTTCGTTATTTTTAGATGATAAACACGTATGCTGCCGGTGTACATATTATTATCTCTAAAAGAATATTTAATATTCTCTAGCCGGTGCATTCCAGGGTAACACATAAAATGTAATTAAAACTAATGGAGAAACTTTCATGTGCCTCTTAGCCATCTACGTCACGACGATTATACATACGCCGAAATAATAATAGTATCATCCTTAGCGGCACGACAATGTATTGTATGTGCAATAGAAAATTGCGGTACAACCAGATGCAAGATGGCTAATTAGGTACAATAATGAGGATCATACAATAGGATCACCGAAAAACCAACGAAAATCAACAATAAATGAATAATGACATCAAGCGGGCCTACAATAGCTTAATAAAGGGTAAGCATTAATCCCGGATTTCCCTATATAGGTTATAGCTGATACAGATACAATTTTGGTGTCCTGGGTCGCCTAAAATTTAATATGGCCACCCTAGTTTAAAATAAAGGTTTGTGTGTGTCATATCTAATGTTTTTAAACATGACCAAAGAATTGAATTTCTTAAAGTTTTCAGTTTCTATAATATTCATATAATCGTACGTAATTTTTATTGTTTGTATTGTATAATATTCGTTAATTATTGTATAAATATTAGTTATTGGGACTTACATTGGTATCAACTATCAATAATAAATTAATAAGGGCAAAATAGTGGACTGTATCCTTTAAAATTAATATATGAGTATAGGAACTCAACGGTGTTTCATTAGAGATATTTTCTTATACCTACAATAATTTTACTAGTAGGTACACCGATCCTGAAATATGAGCATAAAATTTGTCTTTGGATGGTGGTGGTTGAATATAGTTCGTATGGTTGTGTAGCACCGATTGATTGAATATAATATACCATTTTTAAATCAGTGCATATACGCTTTGTCCAAACAACTTTATTTAAATACAGTACGATCATAATTTTCATAATTATTGGTTCAATAACAAAAATAATGAAATTGTTCAGCAATGATATTTTATTTCAGCCATCACAGAATTATACCAATATATACATATTACAAGACAATTCTAATGAAAAAAAAAATCAAACGCACATAAAAATAAAGTTGTAAGTTATCGCTCCGTGCGTTATGCACACTTTAAGCTGATCAAACTTTTCGTTTGTTCGATGGTTATTGGCTTATCTCGGTTAATCGACATGAAAGATAAGAAGGTACCATAACGCTCGAAATCCCTTGAAAATATTTACTCGCTTGGTAATATCATTGATTATATAATACATTTAACTAACTGCAGATAATACGTACGTATCCAATACACTCAGCACTCCGGTACCGGAACGAATTATGTCTTGCTTATTATTTTTAAAATGCAAAACGTTTTATAATGTATTTAATGTAGATATATAGTATTTATGGCAGGTGGAAAAAACCCCCAAAAAATAAATGGAAAAATAAAATTTTATTTAATTGGATCATTAGATAGTTATAAATATATTGTGCCAGTGGCGTAAATACGAGGGGAGGAGGGATTTGGGTTTCGTATCCCCCAATTGACTTTTTTTTTAACTGGTTATCTATATTTATGTCCTTATTTAATTATATAAATATTATATTATAATTATATTTATACGTACTATTGTATTAATATAATATATTTTATAGAAACAACAACTAAAAACCAAATCCCCTATTGTAGCTGTAACTAAGATAGTATTGAATACTTCATAATAAACACTAATCATTATTGCTATATTTCATAAATAATAATATATTGAAATAATGCAGTTTAGCTCGATTTTTAGGAATTTTTTTCGGTAATCTATAGGTATATTTCAACGAGTTAAGCACAATGTTGTAATCAGAATTTTCGGTCGGTCTTATTTTCAAAGTTATAACATTTGAAGTTTGGAATTTTTTCGTATATTATTATACATACACGGATTATTCCTCGACTCTTTAAAGCAATTTAGCTCTAAGCGATTTTTAAAATTTTTCTCAGAAATCTACAAATTTCAACGAGTTAAGTACAATGGTGCAATAATAATTTGTATGTGTTCATATTTATAATGACATTTTTTTACCCGTAAGTATAGGCTTTATTTCTGTGGGCTTTTTTTCCGTGATTCAGTATTAATATTAAAATATACAATTAATGGTTTTTATATATTTTATAGTTTTTAAATAAACTTGATGTATCAAACAGTTTTTAATTGTATAGAAATTGTTTTGATTGAAACGTATAGAATCGATAAATATCTCATTTTGTGGAAACTGGTATTAATGGAAAAGGGCACGGTACACTTTTATGAGAACATGTATTATAGACGTATATCTTTGTTTAGTTACTGATTAATTATGATTTTGGAATCGATGAAATGAGTCGTGAGTAATCTCGGCGTGTTTGATGTGCTCGTACACACCCAAGACCCGTTCAGTTTAATTGTCGAATACATAGGTATCTATAACTACAGCCATGACTAAACTATATAAGACTTACAATACAATGTGCAATGAAGTAACGAACGGAATTCATAATTACACTTTTGATGTGTTTAAGATAAAGATAAGCGTAGAATAATGTAGAAGCGCCATACATATACGCTGCTCCTTCCCGTTTTTTTTTTTATTTTTTATTTTTTTGTAATTCCTGATTATTTTTTAAAAATACTGAACTTTAAATTTTGACCTTTTAAAATTACCAATTAAATCAATTTTGCAATCCAAATTTAAATTCAAAGTTTAAATTTGAATAATTATTGATTCTACCATACCTCTATCTGTACACTGTAATACAAACACACATACGAATATAAAGAAAAACACACATCATTATACAAATTAATACAATCATCGCTCCACTCAAAATTTAAAAAAATATAAACGAAAATTCAGATAGTCATACAAAACATAATATATATAAACATAATTACAATTTACGATACTGACTATAATATATATTGTGTGCTCTCAAATCATTTTTGTTATCATTGATTACATTTGTTCACTAAAAAAAACAAATATACAATCTATACTCTATGTGTTCAAAATTATAATAAAATATGCATAACAAGTAGGTTTGATAAAAAAGAATATCTGAAAACAGTTATCCAACGAGAAATCATTCAGCTTATGGAATTTAGAAAAACGGAATATTGATTTTTATTTAAAACTACCTATTCTTTTTTTATTCCTAGCGGAGACAAAAAGAACCCTTATTTTTGTAAGTTTCGGACACTTATACATTACCGAAGCTCACTGTATGTTACAAGTCTAAATGGACGAGAACTCCAAAGTCCCATGACGGTCCCATTCCTCAGGTATATAATATTATAGGTGATGCATCAATAATATTGTGATGTATAACAAAGATGTATGCGCTGTGCAAAAAATGTAAGTATAAAAAAATATAATAAACACACAAATTGTATCGAGTTTTATTCATTTCAAACGAGACGATTGTCAACCACAACATCAGTGTTTCTACAACAACCCATCCAACCATTCAATATTTTGACAATAAACAATAAACAAAAAATAATAATACTATCATTGAAACTGAATTCATACATTCATGTCATCGGAGAAATCTTGCACATGTTATGTGGAATGGGACAATGGGTACATGGGATCCAAAACTGAAGCTACCGTGACTGCACAATATTTATATAGATACATAATAATATATGATTTACATTTTCATTTAAATATAGTCGTTACAAAATTCAAAAGACTTATTATAGTTGCTTATACTCAGAAGCTACATTACTTTAAAAATAATAAAATTTCCATTTCCAGGAGGTTTAAGAGATGGTTGCACTCCACTACATTACATTTAAAAGCAACGCTAATGAATATAAAATATTATATGTTAGAAATTCACACTGTACTATTAAAGCGCTACACAATTTTATTTAAATATAAATTATCAGTCAAATGTTTTTAAATTTCATATAGCCTATCGTTCAAAATGTTAAATAACTCAAGCATAATATTTATATATAAATATTTGCTATAAATTAACGGAAACTATGATCTAAATAATTAAGTCTATAAACAATAAGACGTTATTATCACAGCTATCAAAAAACATATCAGAAATTATTATATTTTATTTATGTTATCAATAAAATAAAATAATTGTAGGCAGAGTTGCGATGATGACATTGTTTATGACAGTATTTCTCACAAATACAGGAATGAAACTATTTGAAATACTTTATAAAAATAATAATTATGACCTTTATAGAAGACCATATTGGACTATCACATTTCCAATCGGATTTCAAACAGGCGAGTCTATCGTTGATACGATTGAAAATGTTATAAAGTTTGTAGACCAGATACTGACCAGGCCGGTGCACTAAAGATAGCTGTGTGGAACTGTCTCGTTAGAAGTCATCGATGTGTTAAATTTTATGTCATAAGAATAAATAGAAGAATGGCTTTTTGAGAAAATAAATCCCAGAATATCTCTTAAACGTCCTATTACTATGTGCTTTACAACAATAATGTAATGTATGCAGACCACGTGACTGTGAGCCGAGCGATAACCAATGGACCCCCTCAGGGAGCTTTGCTTAGTTCACTAATCTGGAATATGACGTGCGATGAACCATTTACTCTGAAACAGCGAGACAACATACCAGGGATATAATGTGTCATCCAGGTCACATTTGTGAATGACGTGTAAATGATTGTGTGTGGGGTATACAGCGGAAAATTTCTAAGATGCTATAAACTGGAGACAATTTCTGACTGGGTGTTAAAATATATATATTTGAGGATGTCCCCCACCAAGACAGTGGTGTTTATGATGAACACTTAGTGAACTTATGTCAGACCATCATTTTGGTTAATGCGATGAGAATAGACCTTCATCTCCATACGAAATACTTATAAGAACCGAGTTCAGCGAGAAACTTAAATTCTCGGTCCAACTGAAAGTGGTGCGGTGTAAAAACGGCCTGTTTAGATTCATGCATGATATTAACTGATTATCACAAAACGAAAGACAACTATTTACAATCGTCAACTCTTTTACGCAACATCCGCATAGTCACCGTAACAGGTAAATATACGAAATTAATTTCAATTTTCAACATAATAGAATGTTCGCAAAAGCATTCGGAACTCCGATTGATGTCCGTAAGATCATAATGTCTTGAATATCACTAAATTACCTTTAGACGGGAGAAAATAGCTACATCATGAGAATACCTAACCACAATGATATCGCCAAACACGTCATATTCATTGGTAGCGGAAGAGGGGAGCCGCCGAGAGGGGAATCGAACAGCTGGACCCAGGGGCCAGTTTCCAGAATAAAAGAAATATACGTCATGAAAAAAAAATGAACTTACATGACGTGGTATTATAATATTTATACAGTTACGTTTAATTATTGCGTTTAGAAAAAAAAACAATATCATGAATAAATAATAATAATAATATGACCAAAATAACGTTAATTAAATATTTATATAAATACATTGTATGGCACTAAACAATAAAATGTTAAAAACGATGAAAATGAAATAATATAATATGTTTAACTATAAAATATGAATAGTGAGGAAAAACTACTGAGGGGAGGGAAAAAAGGTGGCAGGTAGAATGCATCCGGGGTAGGTACGAGTTGTCGTCGGATAACTGTGGATGACCCGGGAAGGGTACCTGCCGTTTGATGTCGATAGCTGTGGGTGACGGTGAGTAGTGTTTCACACTTCGAATATAATAAATGTCTCAATAGTGCACTTATATGTGACACTCGATTATTTACGTTTTATAATTTAAGAATAACCAATAATAATATGTTTTATAAATGTAAATTAATACTTCTTTTCTAGAAATTAAAATGATGTACCTATGTCTGAAAAAGTTTGATCAATCGCAGTCTCAATAAAATTATAATTAACTGTAATGATATGAAAAAATGTATTTAAAACAATATTTTGAAATAAAAAAAAAAAAAACATAAACAATTTACGGCTAGGTATTTTGCAAATGTGTACAACTCTAATAATATTAATCTCGATGACTTAATGTAATTCTTTTAACTACATTTTGACGAAACAAAGAAACACAAATATCCTTTTCCAAAGTTCACTAAACAGGAATACACCTGTATAATATAAGTTTCCTAAGAGCAATTTATCTAAACCAAACTCATGCACGTCACAGATGTGTATAAATCTATTTAGAAAACTATTTGTAGAGATAAGCGTGTAAAATTAAACTCTGCGAACATGCTAAGTACCCGTTTTCCGTAGGTACGTAACTTATTAGACTTAAATAAAATATTAGATATTCTTAATATTAAAGTTAAATTGTGTACACTTATTCGATACTCTAATGTACACGCATTTTAGTTAAATGCAATAAAATGTATATATTATATATTTTAAGCTAAGTAATAAGTATATTATATTTTATATAGTACATATTATTATATAGTATGTACCTATATGATATTAAAGTAAACCGACGTGAAATCTAAATTATTATATGTTAACAAAATAATATATTTAAAACCACTATAGGTATATATCAGAATCAAGCTTAGAAAATAATATCAAGTTACTGTATCTATTTTATATATAAATATTTAAATCCGATGACAATATAGGTAAATCATACGGCAAATGGCAATGATTGATCCAACAAGAACAAACGATAGAAAAATTAGTAAAGTCAACTGGAATAATTTACGATTTTAAATACCTAGCATGGAAACCTAAATCCACTTTTTTTTTGTTCAAAAAAACAAGACAATAATTCTGGTATGATATAAATTTAACAAAATATGACATGTGCCTGATAAGGGATTACATTCTGCTGTGATCTAAGATCTTATTTATTTTAAGTACTAAGAAATACTCAGACTTAAAGATTTCCTCGAGTGAATTTTCACCCACCATGAAAAGAGATAGTCCATGTCCGGAAGCCAATAACATAATTATATTTAAGTTTAAGTATAAATGATGTATGCAGCACTTTATGAAGGCAACCATGAGGAAAAAATACAATTCAACCACACTAGAACCCTATTAAACATCAAAAATATATTTAAGAATTATAACCACCTATCAAAAGCAAGGTATGGTCATTTGAAGCACAACCTAGGAATATAGCTATACTGTATTCTGTATAATTCCTGTAATCACTTTTTATCAGAAATGCAATATCAAATAAGCAATTTTTAAATATAAACATAATTTAAAAATTTTTCAGTTTTATAAATTAATTGATATTACGGATAATCAACACGATTAAAAAAAAAAAAAAAACAGTAAGAATAATATTAAATAATAATATAATATATTAGATAGAATATTATGTGGAACACATATTATATAATGTAACAGTTATTTAAGATTAAACTAAATTTAAATGAATAAGTGTGCCATTGCATTACTATAATTATTAATAACTGTATTTAAAATGTATTTTTTTATTTTCCATCAATCCATTAGGTATGTTGTGAACATACCGATATTCGCATACATTCTCCACCAGTTGTTTTTAAATTGCAAATTGTAAATTATAAATTATCGTTTTTAAGAAATGTACGATATAAGACATTGATTGTGTGTATTATATTGGACATTGGACGTATATACATTTTCGAGACTAAATTATATTTTTACATTTCAACGCCACTAAACTTTTTTTCATTTGTAAGTGAATTGCTAAGTGACGTGTGTAATAATAGAGAAAGTTTTCTAGAATAAATCGTTTTTGTGGTTTTTATTGTTACCATCGAATTAACATTATATTTTTATACAATCTATATGAAAAAATGATTTATTATATATATATAATATATATTATAAAATATATTAAAAAAAAAATGAGTAGAGACTAGGTCTGCTGTATATAGTATTATGGGGCTCATGAAATTTGACAAAGAGAATGAATGGCTTGCAAAGAACAGGGAATTAAACGCATATATGTCATTATTAATCAGCAAAATGTAACCAATCACAGACGAAAAAACGACAATATAATATTATATACACAGATACAGGGAAAACAATCATCTAATGATACATTCTTCATCAAAATGTATAACTGATACATCAAAAGTAAAATATCACATACCTCTAAAAATGTTCAAAATATTTATTAGACTAGGTAGATATACCTACTATAAATTATTATAGGCTATTTATTTCACACACTTATTTACACCCATATTTCAATGTACGTTGGTGTAATGGTGTGAACATTGACTGTCCTTTTATAGGTACCCATAACTATAGTAGTAGGTATTTAGCAAATACGAATTAAGGTGGAGGATACTCGGATAGTCACGGGATGCATTCGTCTGTGTGTGTGGAAATGAGAGATGGGTCAAAAGCGTTTAATACCTGGTGATAGCTTAACGGCGCTCTGACTCTATTCCAAATTATATACTATTATATTGACCATGAATATGAAAAAAGTGTTGGTGTGTGTGAAAACGAGGCAATATCGTACGCTCTGCGGTAATTAAGACATTAAAAAAAAAGAACCCCGGTGTAGTGTGTCGCTACAACTTTGGTATCAGATTTGAAGTGTACATATTATTCATCGTGATTGAAATTACGTCACTGTAATGAATGTGTTATATTCAAAGACGAGTGTATACGAAAACGATTCTAGACGGAGACTGGACAGTCAGCCTCTATTTCCAATTATTTTTTTACAGGTAACAGGTATATAATATTATAATATTGCACATATTTATATCATAATAAATAATTTATTTTTCTATTTGTAATCTAACAAGATATATCGAAGTTACACTAATTGTTGACAAAATCATTTTGTATCATAACTTAAAATACATCAATACCAATATTACGCGGTAGTAATTTACTATAAATCGTTGTAAATCTCTGGTACGGTGTACCAGTGACAGATTAATGCCAAACGGGGTAATACAAGAGGATTTTGATGTTAGTAGTATTAGACAAGTTATACCGAGCCCAATTTAACGTATATTGAAATAAAATGTAAATATAATATGTGTTACTTTACCAATGACCTAGTAGCAATGCACGGATCAAACGATGAAACGAGCCTACTTCAGTGTATGTATATGTGGCAGCGGGCCGAATGATTGTTATTGTACATTTTCAAAAGTAATCAAAAATAGTTGTACCTTTATTATACGGCGATAGTCCGTGATAGTATAAAATGAATATACAATGACATACACGTCTGGGATGTGTACATACATGTAAATATAATGTACCTATAATATGTATTGTGTACACTATAGTTATAAAATATAAATTTTGTAATGGTGTTTCATTAATCCTTATCTGCTACTAGGTATTATTATAATAATATGTATATACCTATGAACAGTGAATTTTTATAACACCCAATATTTTTCAGTCATCCTCCATCATACAAACTTATTATAGAAGTCATAAGTTATATTTAAAGTTATATTTAATAATGTCATGTAGTATTTCCAACCCCGTAATACTATACTACAAACCTCTATTATAATTCATTTTTGTTTCGACTATACATAATATATTTTTACCGTGCTGAGAAGATCCAAAAATAACTATCCGTCATACACCAGTTCAATACCCCAATGCCCTTTCGACGCGACTACCGAAAACCCACGAGACAATTCTACAGGTGTTTGAAGTCAGTTCGGTTTAATGCCCACTTACACTCTACCAAATCCATTGAGTTGAAAATGTTTTTTTCGTTATTTTTTATTGGATCCTCTCTGTTGTACGGACGTTTGGTTGTTTGAAAACAGGAAGTACCTTGGGGGCATCGTAGTGTTCTGACCGTGTTTTTGGTGAACGAGCTAGAGGATGGATTGTTGAAGTTTGATCTTTTTAGATGACCAGCACACAGATTACGTTTTTGGTAAATTAACTCAACCCTAAGAAGATCTCCTACTTCTATGCCAAACTCACCACAGTTACCATCACCGTTTGACAGCCCAAATGGTTCATCGTATTATTTTTGAAATAATATATTATACACATTTCTTGGGATCATGCCCTCAGTACGATAACATCAATCCTAGATTTACGCATCAACATGATTTCGTTTTCCACGAACGTCATATTTTAAACTGTAATAGAAATTTGTGTACGTATATAACATATCATTTTTATTTAGCCAAGATGCACTGAATTTTATAGTAAACGTTTGTACTTTTTATGTCTTTAAGTTTAAAAAAAATCATATTACACAAATAATGTTTTACAAAGGGTTTGGCATATTAAAAATGTAAAACAAATTTAAAAATCCTTTATAATTTAATTCATTTTGTTCTTTACAAATAAATAATACACTTACTTACATACTTACCTTACGTACTTGCATAAAAAAAAATTCCTTACAAAAACACATACATTTACTGATGAATTAATATTTTACTTTGATAAAATAAAATAAATTCGTAAATAAGTGCCAAACGTATATTTCAATTTATTAACCGACATATTTAGTAAAATAAGTAAGTGCCTATACTAGTACGTATTCAATACTTTTTATAATCATAAATACATATTTTTATAATAATATAATATACCGAACATAATATATGAACTATAGGTTAGCTATACATTTTTCTATTTGAGTATAAGTTATTATACCTTCTTCACAATAGCAGTATTTAATGTGAGTAACAAAACAAAATGCAGAGAAAACAATTATTCGAGCTGTTCAAAAGGATTTTTCAGTACATTATTGGTTTTCTCTCTCCAACACTCATTTAACAAAGGCCGTGTTAACTCAAAAACATTTTTATGCTCTTTTTAACAATAATAAATAATTTATGTTAACTATTTACCTATATTTAAATATGATATTGCTAGTAAAATGATTTAATATTCCTAGAGAAAGTATTTATTCAGTATTTATATCAGTACGAGCTCACACGGTTTTAATTTTAGTAAATAATAATAGTATTATGTAGTTGCCAGTCATAAAACTAAATCTGTAATTACTATAATTGCAGTTATTCATATTCGTACAATTTGAGAAATGCCTAAAACTGAGATTAATACATTTACCTATAAAATACAGCATACATCTGTATAATATAAAATTCCAGACTAATATTTTACTGCGATTTTTATCACCTATACACAAATCAAATTTCAAACGATGAGTTAATCATAGTTATAAGTATTTAAGGTAAATATATGCGTGGATAATTGAAAAGTTTACAGAGTGTACCCCCGTGACACTCCACTCATCTAAACTCTAAATCGAAATATGATTTTTATATAATATTTTTCAATTAGAAAAATATTTTGTTTTTAATTAATGAATTAAAAATGTAGCCGTCATTAAAAATGTAAAAACTTTATAACAAAAAAATAGTTATACTTAGTACAATAGTTTTCAAAAAAATTGTTTTGTTATGGTTTAAAATTATGTAAAAACATATAATGAGTGTTTTTAAAATAATCACTCCGTATATAAATGGATACAGATATTTATCTTGGTTTTCCGTAATAAGTTTCAAGTTTTCGGGTCATAATAATTGCAGCTTTTCATTATTACTCTGCGGCGTCCAACTGATGTGTAATATTATTTATCACAGTGGTCTCATATTGGAGTATTATACATACACGTGTATTTAAATCCATCCAGCCAGTTAAAGTGTCTATTTGTTTAATTTCACAAAATTGTGTATAAGAAATCTTTGATTGCACTGATACTGCAGAAAAACTTGTCTATGTATTGTTTTCTAACTTTATACGTAATTTAACGCAGTTTTCGTACTGTAGCCGAGGCAGCTGGGTCTGCACGTAACGTCCTAAATATTTGAAAATGTATAGGTAACGTTTGAATTTAATTTTTTGCGTTCGGTTCGGCTATTACAACTACAGTTAAGAAGCATGGTCGGACAACGCCTACCCTCGTTATATGGACTGCTGATGATTACGGGGCTTGGTCAAACAATAAATTTAGATCTGGTTAATCACGCACATATGGTAGTAATATCTAACGTTCGCGCTGCGTAGGTATACTTAAAGCATTCGGTAATTAGAGGGATTAAGTCTTATATGTTACTAACGAATACTGCAAGATACATCCTATTAACAATCAAGCGCCCAAACGAGATCGTACTGAATATGACTATATAGCCAATATGTGTTCATGAAACTAATAATTAAAGATAGGTAGTCATAGTAATAGTATAGTTATTTCAATTTTCAATGCCTAACAATGCATTGATATAACATACGCCTCTACAGCTGAGGGTAAAATATACCAGCACAATGATACGAAAGTATCGTGTTCAATATAATAATATATAATATTATTATGGTTACATTTTAAAAATTGTGGGAGATTGTCAGTGTTTAGAAAAATAATAATGTACGCCACTACAAATTCTGAACATAGCGTCAGGCGCAATATGATTATTCGTTTCCTGTGGTAGCAGGTATCTATATAATAAAATTGTTTAAGGGACCCGGAAACTTTATTATAATAAAACTAATGGTTTATTTGTAGTGTTGGTCGAGTACTCGACTTTGGAAAAAATTTCGAGTCGAGTTCGAGTACTCGACTCGACTTGACTGAATTTTTTTTGGACTTGTAAATACGAGTACTTGCTTTGAGTCGAGTACTCGCTTTGAGTCGATTACTCGATTTGAGTCGAGTACTCGTCTTATTATTTTCATTATTAAAAATACTATAAATAGTAATTTATTGAAAAATAAATGTTAAAACTATAAATAACTAAAAGAACCCATATATCCGATATGAATACCAGGAAGGTGATACATGATAGTTTAGATTGATAACAATAGTTTTAATTAATTATATAACTGTATGAAAGAAAAAATAATATTTTTGGAAAATCTATTTTTAGTACAATTTAAAATACTCGATCATTTTGTCGAGTACTCGAGTTTTTTTTATACTCGGCATTTCTCGAGCACTCGAATTTTTTTTTAATATTCGGAATTTGTCGAGTACTCGAATTGGAACTCGACTCGACTCGAAATAATTAAAACTCGACTCGACTCGACTCGAAATTAAAAAAAACAATACTCGTCCAACACTATTTATTTGTGTACTGTAATCTTTATATTTTTACTAAAGCACTAACAATGTGAATTTAATTAATTTGGTGCTATAATTATAAGATAGCATAATTTTGGAACCACCCTAATCTTACAATAATATGATGAACAACATATAGCGATTATCATCATAAACACGACGATGATATTGAATTATTATACGCCGTAATCTGAATATACCTTCAGTTCCTTAAGCATGATAAATTTATTAAAATTAGAGTGCAATTTAAACTACCAATTTATCATATCATTATAATCTCCCGGAGAAAATATAACATCAAGTCAATTAGAAGAATTTCTTTTCTTATTAAGCAGATGATCTAGCTGATATATTCTATGGACGAATGATGACTTCCATCGACGCATGGAGACAAACACATTTACTATTAATTAGTAAATCAGGGAAATCAATTTCGTTCATGGAATAGATACTTCGAAAAGATCTTATTGATTGTCTGGTTTTCAGATAGTACATAAAATAGAATAAGGTATCGTCACCGTTATTGAATATTTAAGTTGAACGAATGTTAGATTTGTAACGAGCAATGACATTGTTCTCAGAAAAACACTTCCAAGAAATTTTACTTGAAGTTTTGAACGTAGTTAGTCCAAAGACTTAATTAGCATGTCAGACTAAAAAGTAAAGAACTAATGGTTGTTGTTTAAGCTACCTATATCATAGTATTTTTATTGATGTAATAAAACCTACAAATTGTACAAAAGTACAAATTATAAATATGGAATAAACGACACTATTAAATAAATAACATCTAGAATTTGTATGCTAAATTTAATTTTGCTGATTTTAAGTAGAACCTATGATATAGTTTCATAAGGTAAATTTGTATCTCAAATTCAAAACCCGCTTACAATTTAATAATAATATTGATCAAAATTATACTTATAAACATCGTAGGTACGATTAACATTCATATTATTATTTAGTATTATTTGTAATCTAATAAATGCAAATACTTAAGAAGTTACAACTAATCAGTTATCGACATAAATTGTCATAATTGCAAGATAATATTAGAGAATAGCTATGTACTACTGCAGTCATAAAAAAGGTGGGTAAGTGGATTTCGCTCTGCTGTACAGTAGGTTACAAGTGGGTCACTGTATAATGGATGGTATTAAATTTGAATTCAATGATATAATATCATTGTATAAGAAAAACGATTCTGAGCGGAGACGGTATGTTAGTCTAGGTATAAGACATAATATTATATTAGGTACCTATAATAAATTCCAAATTAATCATATCATAATATTTATTAGGTACTTATAACGCGTTATACATCAACAAAAAACCGTGGTACTATCATAGATATATAATAGTATACTTTAGAAGTTTCAAGTACCCACGAATAATATTATACAATCACAACAAAATAACTAAAATAGTTATCCTAGGTTTTTAATATGTAATTTCGTCCAAATTTGTACTTAAAATGACTATAAAAATAAACTGCGTAAATGTATTTTTTAGATTTTTTGGTAACAGTATTAATTACTTACGTGGAATCTTGTTTTAAATTTTCAATTCTTAGATACAAAAATTGAACATTTTATAAATTTTTAACTACAAAATAATTTTTCAAATTAAAATTTGATAAATTTTGTCCAAATTTGATCTTTAAATGCTTATAAAAAAAAATTGTGCCTATGTATTTTTAATATTTTTCAACTGATATTGTAACAATATATCAGGAGCTTTGTATTAAATTTATACACTTTTTGGCCCAACAGATAAAATTTTATTGATATTTATAGAAAAAAAAAACTAAAAAAATTGAAAACTTACAATGTCCGTAAACAGCTCAAAAAGAGTCAAATTATTTTAAAAATTTTATCGTATATATAAAATGCTAATATTAACATTCAGTGAAATTTTCAAGTTTCTACAGTCACTCGTTTTTTAATTACAACAAAATAAGAAAATTGTTACGTAAGAAATCGAGTGAATATCAAATGTTGTAAAAATATGAATTTCAAACGCCCATAAAAATTTAATTTGAGTTTCTTATAGATATTTTTTGTTTGATAAAGGTAGATAATATTATAAGGAATCTTGTATTACATTTTCATATCTTAGATTTAAAAAGAAAAATTTTTATGAATTTATAACTCGAAATAATTTGCAAATTTTCGTGATTTTTCCATATTTTGTCATTTTTTGAACTTTAAATGCTTATAAAAAAAAACTGTGACTAACGATTTTTAATATTTTTCATCTGCCTTTGAAACAATATACTAGGAGCCTTCTATTAAATTTTCAAGCTTTTTTATCCAACAAATAAAATTTTATTGATATTTTTAGAAAAAAAACTAAAAAAAAATGAAAACTGACAATGTCCGTAAAGAGCTCAAAATAAGTCAAAATATTTTGAAAATTTTATTGTGTATAGAAAATGGAAATGTAAACATTCAGTCAAAATTTCATGCATCCACGGTCATTTTTTTTAAAGTTACACCAAAAACCAAAATCGATTTTCTCGAAAACAGATTTTGCGTAAAAATTCCCGTTTTTCCTTAATTTTTATTTTGTTTTTCCCGGCGCTTTTGAAAACTACTGGGAAATTTAAATTTTGACCTCCCCAATGCACCAACGATATTCACTTTCTGATCGAACAAGATACTGAAGTTGAAAATCGTAGCATTATTTCGACTACTTATCGTGTACACAGACACAAAAAAAATAAAAAAATAAAAAAATAAAAAAAAAAATAAAAAAACACACATCATTGTAAAATCAATACATTCATCGTTCCACTCAGAATCTAAAAGTTAATATTAAGGTAGGCAGTAAATATTAATATTTCGTACTCAAACTACAATAACTACATTGTAATAAAAATAAAAAATATACACTAAAAAATTATATTGTATTTATTATATTTTCAAATACGGAACTTTGCATAGCAAAGAAAACGATACATGCTACTAGAATTACGAGTAAAAAAGACACTGGTGTAAAATAAGTAAATTCCATTATGCCAAATGAAATTCTTAGTAGATATTTGCGATCGTTATGTTTATTGGCAATTTCAGACTTGTGTTCCACTGACAGACAAAAAAAATAAGACACAAATTGAATTTTAATACCTAGTACAACCCCGTGTAGTCCTGCATGGTTACATTGCATTTATTCCTACAGCGCAATAACTAAAATCTAAAAAGGACCAACTGACAAGTCGTAAGAAAACTGAGTTCAATTTCAAAATGTAATTAAGTAAGCATCAAATAATATAATAATAATACATTAATATAGTCGGGTAAAATATTATATAAGCTAGGTTCGTTTAACATGTTAATACATTTTTTCTGATTGTAGGGACTATGATTAACTGGCGCAGATTAAATAAAATAAATTCTTTAATTTTCTGTTCACCGTTCATTATACAAAATAATAATAAATATGGCGACAACATGCGTTCGGTAGTTTGGCTATGCGTCTCGTTGGAGGGGCTTGGAGATCGTTGAGTTTCGCGGGTGGTGGGGTGCGGGACTGTTCTTGACTACTCCATGGCGAGCCTTTATTAGAGTGCTTCGATAGTGAGAGTGTGACCGTACGGACAGATAAGATAGGATAAGAAGTTTGGCGGAAATTAGTATGCAAAACAGATATTTCTGTATAATATAAGAGCATTGAGTACCTGCGTAGAAGAACGTGTTTTCAATTGTTTTCTTTTTAAATATTGATATGATTTCCCAAACAATAATTTTATTAGCGAAGCTATGTAATGTTTATTGTATATATTTTATTATTTAAATCATCGAGTAGGTAGTATAGGTTCATTAGCTTTGCACGTCTCTGTTGGCCAATTATTATTATCATATTATGTTATCGTTTAAAGAGTTATCTGTATTTATAAATCGAAAAAAAATAAAATTACAAGGCGTCAATCGTAAAAACCAAGAAAACAAGACGTGTTTTTAACTGCAGTTGTAATTGTGATTGGTAAATCTATGGATTAACCTATTAAAGCTAATAGCCTTAATATCATAATGTAGATACATAATGATAAATGATCAATAGTAGTCATAAATATAGTATGATAATAATTTATAGATGGTCGGATGTTGCATATAGTATTTTTTTTTTTTTAACAAAATAAGTCAGTTAAGTGTAAAACAAATGTAAAATATACTTATAAATCAATAATTACGGTATAATTGATATATTTATTTGAATCTCATGGTTATAATCATAAACTATGAACTTCTTCACCTCGTAAAAGTTACAAACGGCCGTTATAGCTGACGTTTATGTGCTTTATTTTCAACCACACTAGTAAGCCAGTAAGAAATTGAATTGATGTATAATTGTGTGGTTTATCATAAAATCATCAGGTTTGGTTAGAAAATAGAACCATTTTGTAAACGATGTCATAATCTGATTTTGTTAAACATTCGTGTAATCTCCATGAAATTAAGAAAACGTCAAAATATTAATTATATAATATGTTTTAGGAGAAGTTTAGAGGTCTTAAACATTAGACATTTTATAAAGTCATGGTTTAAGAGTTGTCGAGTATTTGATTGGTGGGATTTTGTAAAATACACGAAATCGCATATAAATAGTTATATACTCTATCTATGGTAATAATGTATCGTATCAGATCGGCTATTGTAAATAATAGTATATCATATAATATGCATCCTGCAGCGAACCATTATAATTGTAATGGTCTATTTTTTGCTCAATATTATTACTATTGTTTTCTGAGACAATTATAGGGGTAAGCTGGTTACCGGGTATTTAATATTTATCATCATAAACATCGCATCATTATTAGGTGGCTTCACTGCTTACTCATTATACATTTGGTTTTGGTTTGTAAATAAAACTTGTTAAAATCAAATTGTAATAATGTTATTAATCGAGAAACGCATAATGGAATATTGTAAATAGAGAACTATTTTAGTTCGGATGCATATTATATTTGTTATAATTCAATTGAGGTCAGTAGAGGTTTTTGTTCAGCTGTATATGAATATTCAAACAGATAAACAGTGAATAGATTTAAATTCAAAGATTCTAAGTGGGACTTAGTTATTATACTATGCATATTATATTTATCATGTATGTAACTATATATAGTTTACCTATGCTTGCATTTAGAATACTTATGTACGTAGGTACAATTTATTCTATTATATATATAAAAAAATATATATAGCAAATGATTATATTAATATAATCCTGAAAAATGTCCATAATACACAAAATATTATTTATCCAAACTGTGACACTATAATAGCTATTGCAGGCCACTGGCGTAAACAAAGGTGATAAATGACAGCGATCGCAATGCCCTTCTATGAAATATGAATTATTAATTAATATTCGATATTAACGATATATTATAATATAATACCATAAAATGCAGCATATGCTCCGTAAAAAGTCCAACAGAATACCTACCCATGTAATTAAATTGGAAATTGGTATACCAGTGGTGTATTAATTGTTTCAAGACCCACGACCATGGTATCGTTGGAGTGCGGAGGTTTACATACATCCCAGAAAATAACGAACGAAGTTTTTGTATAACGTTTAATGAAAATACTTATTTTTATTAGTTTTGAACAGCGAAACGTTGTTTAAAAAAATACTATTACCGTTGCCGTTTTTTGTAGAACCTATAATATGATGCGTCTCAGCAAATTACGTAATCAAACAGGGTTGTTTTTGTTGTTGTTGTTGTTGTTGTTGTTATTTTTATTATTATTAGTATTATCACCATAACGCCGAATTTCGTAGACATGCCCAACAACTAATGGTAAAAATTAAACTAGATCATAACATGTTGACGGTGCAACAACACACGCAAATGTATTAAAAAATCTAATGGTGAAAAACTCTGCACACTATCACAATATAATATAATAATATAAACATATTACATCAGTGCTCGTTAACGAACAGTCATAATATATATATATTTTTTTTCATTAACTAACACGTTATGCAATAGATATTTTGAACGAATAAATTAAATTTAAATCCCATTTTTTCTTATTAAAGATGATACCTAACTAATAAAATTATGTTGCATAATTTTCCGATCAGTGTAATACCTTTTATTTTGTTTGATTTCATAAATGATAGACATACAATTGCCATTCAGGAAATAGTGTAATATACAAAGATGTCCCAGTCAACATAAGTGCAAACTTTTCTTAATTTGGTGGTACTAGTACTTGATTAGTTATACATACAGTGCCACGTAGGTAGTTAGGCGAGGAAGAGCAACGGGCGCGACCTAGTTAAAAAGTTAAGGTTAAGTTATTTTTAACTAAGTTACATAACGAGTTACTTTTTTCTTTAGAGAAACTTCTAACTCAACGAGTTAAATTGTTTTCCATGATATTATGTGGTTAATAATCCGTTAATCAATTTTATAGTCACATTCAGATAATTTTTCCTTAATAATATATAAACTCCAAAGATTTAAAATATATTTTGTTTTTATTCTTTAAATAATATTTTTTTTTATAGAAAAAAGAAATAAGTATTATATTTTATAATATCATGTATTATTATTATGTATTTACATTTTTAAATACCAACTAAATCATAAACTTTCGTATTGTACCTATGTGTTGAATGAACTAATTGTGAATATATAGGAGATCAAAATAACGTACTTGAACAATAACGTTCAATAGAAAATTACAACCTCCCAAGACATGCATTTCAATTTTAAAATCTCACAATAATGACAAAAAAACATTTTGAAGTTTAATTTAAAAATGTACCTACCTACATAGACATATAAAATAGGTTAAACACTTTGGTGAATAGGGCTGTGAATAAAATACATTGTAAAATATTAATTTTAAACCCAACAAAATTCAGTTTAAAATACACTTCGAATATATAGAAATATATCATTTGTAATAAAAATGTAGAATTTATTAATATAACTATCTATTATACACCTACCAAATGTAGGTCCCACATGTACCTATAACAATAATAATATGTACTATTATATTTATAGAGAGAAAGGGATTATAATGTTAGTTTTTTTTTTTTTTATTTATTTTTATTTAAAATACAATGCCTATTATGTAATAAAAAATTTGATTTATTATGTAATATAATATCAAAATAATACAAATTGTTTTATTATTTATTTATTGAACGTATGGAATGCAATTTACAATCTAATTGGCATAATATAATAATAAATTAATAAACTAAAAGTTATATAATAATATACTTTATTATTAGAATACATTTTGTAAGATTTTCAAAACAACTAAACGTTAAATGGATAACAGTTACTTTTTTATAGTGACCATTAAAGTGGTAAGTTAGATCCGGTGCACGAAACGTCTGAATGTGGCACTGGGCTTATAATGTTTATGTACAACTGTGGTGATAACCTATCAATCCAAATAAAACAGAAGTAATTTATTTATCAAATGCACGTGATATAATTGGAACCATGCAGGTACCTTAGCATAGATTGCAATACCATGGTGTGTTGTAGGAGGTAATTGTATAATAATATATCCAGCGGCGATTGAACGAATCTTGACGGTACAGTAGCGACGTACATGATTATGCGTCGAAAGCATACAAATATTGTAATAGGTAATAGTAAAACAATACAGTGGCTTGACCTGTACACACGGATCCATTAATAAGCCTAGCTTCAGTATCCATCCGTAAAGGATAAAATACTTCGTATACGCACGTACTGTATATAGTTCATATATATACATCGTAACGAATGGATAAAGTTTCTGATGGTTTGGGCACCATAGAGGTACAACTACAGTGGCGTGTTGTGTGAACGAACACTGCTATATAGGTTATGGGAATGGGGAATTAAGGGTGACGCGCCAGAGGCAAGTGATGGTGATAGGTTGGCAGGAGGAGTAATATATATTATATATATATATATATAAATGTGTGTGAATTCAGCAGGAGACCGTTTCATTAAGAAAATCCCATAGCCCGATGCTGTGACCGCTGGTCCGTTATGGCGGCGATTGTCCGGGAGGTTAAACACCGGGGCTGGCAGGAGGGGGAGGGGGTGGGCCAGAGAGGCGAGAGGCGGCGGGATTGCCAAAACTTTTCGTATATTTGTAGTGCGCGCATACACGCGATTGTATGTCTCGTGTAATATGTGTCTACAAACATGACAAATCCCCGTCTCTCGCGCCCATTCGACGTCGTTTCCTGCTCGGAGAAGCAAGTCCTAAACAAACGGATGTCTAATATAATGCTTGCACACATAAACAATATATATATATACAGTGCTTTAACATTATTTATAAATGATTAACGGCGCAACTAATCGGTCGCCAAAAGTTCTGAGCGGCTCTCGCGGTGGGAATAATGTGATAATTGCAGCGCCGAGACGTCATAAGATTATATATAGGTGATTCACAATGCACGCTCATCTCTATTTTAGATTCAAAGTGAAGAGATGAATGCATTCGTTTTACAATGATACGTGTTTACGTGATTTTGACCGAAGACACTTTTTGTACCAGGAGAATTGCTTCAATGTTCGTCACTATTGAGAGCGATTTCTGGTACCAAATTATAGACATGGTTCATTAATGGGGTCAAAATATTTAAATATATTCAGTATTTATTTAAATAATCGTGAAATACATAAAAAAAAAATTACAAAACAACTGGTATGGAATATTTACGCCCCATTTGTTTTTATTTTAATTCATTTAGAGCATTGTATAAATATCAGTCGTAATATATTATTTGTATTAAAATAAAAAGGGCAAATAAATTAATTTTGAAGAGTTTTTCATAGTGTTTGATAATCTCAAAACTAATTTTGTTTCAATAACTCTAACCAAAGGTTGGTTATGTGTACCTAAATTAAATTACAATCGATTTCCATCTATGCCATGTTCAAAAGATATTAGAAGAGATGATACAATAATTGCTTTTTAAATAATTAAATCAAAGATAAACAAATAATTGACTTAGCACTAATACTACATCTAGTTTAAAAATGAAATGTAAATATGAATTAAAACATATTAAATTTTTAGCCAATTATAGGATCCCAAATAACATGACGTTTGGTAGAACCATTGATGAATAAATAAATATAAAATTGTATGTAATAAAATGTTTCGATAAGAACTAATAAAATTAAAAATAGTATGAAACCTCAGCTAATTCACTCTTTAGTTTGATATAACTTGCACTAGTGGTGACTGATAACTAGGTAGACAATAATGCTAAGATTTAAACTTTAGACAATGTCTCACTCTAAAAACCACCAGACATACATATAATAAATAAAATAAGTAATAAATAAATAAACACACAATTATTTTTAATTACATTGAACTTTTTTTACTCAACAAACTGTTGTAACTTTTAAAAGTTATAGTTAATAATACAAACAATAAAATTAATAATAATAATAATATTATTACCTATGGTACAATATGATAAATTGGCAACTTTAATAATGAGTGATATCTGCCAACGTCTTGGTAATTACGTTTAACATAACATTACCTTTATGGTTTATTGGATGCTCTACGAGAATGAGCTTTTTGATGAATGTCTTATTCTTATCACTATACTCTATAGGTACTTAATTGCTTATGAATAAATCAGTACTTCGTCCCTCGTGACGAGGTCAATACAATAAACTTTGCTTATTTATTAATGATAATAATAATGACCCACCAAATTCCACTCGATGCGAAAAAGTTTAAGTATGAAAAATAATTTAATAACTAAACGAAAAGTGCATATTATTGTTGTAGTCGTTCGTTGCGACAACTACAAAGCACCTACGATGAATGTTAATATGTGAAAGAAGGCAAACATAAAAAATAAAAAGGACCTAATGACAATAGTTACTCACGACACTCTTACGTACTGAAGAGTGTGCCCAAGGCACCTAGAGTTAGATAACAAACGAAGAACATTTAGGTTATTACATATAGGTACGCATGAATTTAATGTCATGAACTCATAAACAATATTAGGAATAAAAATGGTCGCAATGACCTGGGAAAATATAATAATTTACAAAAAAAAACTTAAACTGAAATATCAATACTATACCTAATATTATCATGTACACATATCGTATATAACAATAACTAGAAACTCATTAGGTATATTAATATCAGTGATAAGAGTGAATAGTTATTACCACTACTGTGATATTTATCAGCCTATTAGAGTGGCCAACGTATAATCTTTTACAGCGTTTAATTAATCTGCAAGCAGTATTTTTCCTTTAAATATACAAAGTTAAAAATATTTTTTCTAAAAAAAGTATATAACACCCATCAGCGAAAAAAACCCGAATATAGTTGAATGAACTAAAGTTTGGATTACATTAGAACAACGTAAACTCGTAAATTAATATTTTATGAGCAATATCGAAGAAATTATTAATAATGTTTATTCGGATTCGGAAAATACGGTGGAAAAAAAAATAATAACAATATTTAATATAATATAGAACACGTGAACACAGGTATTGTTATTATTTTTGTTTATAAATTATAGTAATAAACCAACATGTGCGTCGAATTATTGTAGTTTAGAACTAAAATTAGTATACTTATACTATTTTAATAGAAAAGACTGTGTCACGAAAAAGATTTTTAGAATCAATGTTTATCGTATTATAAAACAATATAAAAATTCTTAATAATAATCTATCATTATTTGGAAGTATAATTTGCATATTATAATTCGAAGTCATTACAAAACAACTTTTTTCGTATTTATTTTATCAACATTATGTATGTATGTTGTATTGACTCAAAGTTCAAATTTTCTACATAAAAAAAAAGTAATTATGCAGGTATATTTATGTATAATAAGTATTTAGTTTTAAAATAATTTCCCGCAGTAAATAGTTAATAATAGTAGAATATGCTATGATTGGTATCTATCACATATTTCAATCAAATATAATTATACCTATATTGTATATATATTATATAGTAATAAATCGTATAATATTATCGAAATTACAGTGTACCGAACCACGAACCATGGTAAATATTTTTTAGAAGTCATGTAAATTATATCGGCCTTTTGATAAATATGCCGCATAATAATAATATTATCGATTTGGTCGATTAATTTTGATGCTGCTAAAAAATGGTTAAATATTACACAAACAAAAAACACTCCTAGAATTTAATGAAAAGAGATAAACTGTTAAATTAATGGCCATCGAGGAAACTATTATTATTAAAATGTTTTAAGCAATAAATAGTGCTCATATTTAAATAATTAGGTGTTTTAAATCAAATTAATGTTTTATATATTTAGCTACCTACGTCCTACTGTGATATAAAAATAATTCATTTTTGCTGTAAAATTGTTTTATTTGTTGTTATTATTGTAACTTATTTCAAAGCGATAAATGCAACTTATTATAATTAAATTTCTCAACATTTACAACTTTACAAGTTAATTATTATAATCATTTTGTTTTTTAAAATAAAACTGATAAATAATAATATACCTTAATATAGTACTTTTGAAGTTTTTAAAACAATTGTTACTTTTTTCAACATTACTCGTACGTACTTACAATCGAAATGGATATACTAAAAGTACAATTTAAAGAATACGGTATTAATAATACAAAATAACATATTGAACACTTTGAAACATATAGTTTAAAAAGATCAATAGAACAAAGTAGTCTAAAACAGATTAAATAAAAAAAGCTAGACAGTCTCGTAAAATAAGTGGAACAAATGTATATTATGTCAAAAATTATTGAAAATATTTATTTGCTGAATAGAAAAATGTCTATTCTGCCGTGTTTCCGCTATGAAGTTGTGTGCGTTTCGAACCTATACCTAATGGCTAATAATATACTCTCCCTATCTAGTATCGTATTATACCAATCCGTTGCCATGTGGCAGAGAATTAGGAAACGGAAATTGTTATCATATATATGAAATTGTTTTTGCGCGTATATATTATGTATTTTATATTGATATAATATGACAAATAATGGGGATCAAAGAAAATTGTATAAAAAAATATGCATACTCTATATGAGGATTTTAAGTATCAGATACGATATATTATTGCAATCGATGTAATACTATAACACTATTACGTATATTCAATAAATGTAATTAATCGCGCTGTGGCGAAAAATCAACTCACCGTGGACACTTGGATAGTTTAAATCGAATCTCTGACAACGCATAGAATATTGAAGGCGACACACGACCAGATGTTACAGACAACACGTCACAGATATATTATTATATTAGATAGAAATATCTCACGACAAGTCACGACGACGGCGACGACTTACTACGGAAAGTTTTCACAGACACAACATATAGACGTATAATATGTATATTGTATATCGATACTATATAATATAACCACGTAAATACGCGAGTCTAAGGCTTTTAGGGACACGTCTGAATTATAGAAATCGATAGCGCCGTGCAAAGCTTTCATGGACGATGACATATTTTTGTAAGGAAAGTTGTTTATACAGATCGTACGACGACGCTGTGTATTGCGTTAAACAAACTGTAACGGACAACTAAATAATATAATCGCGTGGCGTTTTTGGTCGGTCGTGACTTTTGGTTGTCTGGTTGTGTTCAAACTTCAAAGGCCGAAAAACATACTACACCCACACGATGACGCATATAATATTATTATAATATATGAGTATTATAGGTAAACACTCGGCAGTCGTATATAATGTTATATACCTGATCAACGTATAGGTCAAATAAATTTAAAATTAATCTATTCAATATTTTCTGAAAAGAATACTAAAAGAGAAAAACAATTGTATATTGATAGATATAATAAGGTACATAATAATTTATTCGAACTTTTTTGATTTAAAGATTATAAAAGAAAAAGTATCACACACATGTAATATCTACATTTTACCGATATTATATTTTTAAAACTCAACAATTCCGATCTAATGGATGAGGCCCGGGGCCCTGCTAGTCCCCCCCCTCTCCTAAGACTGGCCCTGAAAATCTATGTAATAGTATTATGTGGACTCAGCTGACAACAAATACGACAAATTTTGAAAACGAGTACTCAACATTTTAGAACTCACGCTGTTTATATCATATTGTTTCTGCAGATGATCGTGTCGTTGGCTGTTTTTTGTGAGGCTTTTTCCAAAGCATATTTTTGGAGCTAAACCATAGGGGGAAATGGTGGCTTCGACAGCAGTAGTATAATGTACATTGCGAAAACTGTGCTGCTTAGCCGAATGATTCACGTTACGATCCGGATTATATCGTATTATTCGCTGGCACACGAAATATGTTACCGCTCTTACACTTGATCAATTAATGTTGTTTCATCGCACATGTATATTCACATAATATTACCTAAATACATGAAATCCATTAAGTACATTCCACCCAAAGCACAGTTCACCTGCATATGGATCCGAGCAAGTCAAACAAATAAAGTTTTATGAAATATCCAGACGAATTAAAATTTCCGACGATTAATAAACACGTGTTTGACGAGACTATATAATATACTTATACGCACTGTCATATAATGCCGTTAAATTAGTTAGGTCAGTTTGCTTTTTCAAGAAGTTCAGTTGATAATAACCCCGTTCATAAAGTACCGACATTTTTTTATTGCTTTGCTAAAGTTACACAATTATTTATATATGTATAAATGTTTAATGTATATTTAGGTATTTAGTTGATAATTTCTAACCCTTGTGTAGTAGCTATACAACATTACCGTAAACAAAAACTAATTGTATAAATTATTCTTACCGATAGTGGAAAATATGTTCTGTCTGACATAATTACGCAGAATGTCAATTAAATATATAACGACTTTCAAAAATTGAGCCATTACCAAAACACGTTGAATGACAAAAAAAACCTGATTTAAATTTCAATTCTATGATAAATCATATATTTCTAAGAATTTTTTCTTTTGATTGTGTTTATTTATATAACTACCTATTAGTAATTTATTTTCTATAAATATTGAACTAAATTTTTCCAAAAACTTTCCGTTAATTATTTTAGTCTTTCGAGATTATTTTGAAAAGTATTGTGGTTTTCCTACTTTGGTCATATCAAAGTAACAATCAGATCAATTTTTTACGATGAACAATTCTCAAAATGAAAAATGTATGCTTTTTTACTGCCTTTTAAGTGTTGTCAGATACATATAAAAACGCAAATTATTGTAAAACTAATAATTTCATTGTACGTCCTGAATCTAAATAATAGTAATTGAAAACACACAGCTGGTATCCGATGCAATACAATACATAATTTGTTGAATAATAATAATGTCGTTTAGAACGCTGTAGTTGTTTTTTTGTATGAAGTTAAAAAATTGATTACTATTTTTAATACAATATTTTAGTGAATCGATAATATGTAAAATTCACCCAATTAATATAACAATACCGAAACTAATTTTATTTTGAACACCAATGGCTTTATATAACACAAGACGTTTAAAAACCAGAGTATATCATCATGTTGTTGTATATTTGTATATTTTATGACAATTGATCAACGTATAACATATAGTATGTATATATTATGTGTGTATAAATGAATTACAATACGACGTATGAATAAAATTCACGTATTTTTAAATAATGAATTTATTGGTGTGAATTAAATTTGAATCAATCACATTTTTTTTCGCCAATCAGATATAACAGTTTCGATAACAACCAATGCAAACTACAAAGTATTGATTATTTTCAGCTAATTTACATATTATAACAATAAAGTATATTGCTGCAAGAAAAGGTGTGACACATATTTATAATTATTATATGTATATGATATATATAAAATATGACACTACATTATGTACGGGGGATATGTCGTAGATATAAATCACATTTTATAAAATATTAAAATAATATCATTATGAAATATATTTTAAACAGATCAAACTAATTAATTATAACAGTGTGATGACTTACCTATGGGTGTTGAATGATTTTTATACAAGTTACAAGGACATGGGCCATCAGTAGTTGTATCAATAACATCTTTGTTAATATTGCATTGCTGTATACAAATGCTAGACGAACCGCATTCTAAAAAAAAAAACAAATACATGGCTGATAAGTACACAAAAATTATAATAAACCCTTTGAAATTATGATAAAAGGGTCTTCTATGTATATAACATGTATTTATACAATTCGGTAAAGAACTATAATCCATTTTAACAATTGATAATTAAAATTAAGTGGCTCTAATTACTTGTAAAACCTACCAACTACCTACATTTATACAAGCGCGAGTATCAATTTTGTTGATAATATTTTTTGAGTGAAAATTAAACAGTCCACATTAACAGCTGTAGCTAATACTTGATTGTATAATATACATCAAGAACATCCTCTAAAAGATTAACTTTTATTTGAGAATGTTAAGTTCTTACCTTAAACATAGTTTATACAAACAGTTATTCATATAGCCATACAAAAGGGAAGAAAAACGTAATAGGTACTAAAACGGACTCACTTAGATAAATTAAGTTATTTAATTAATAAAAAACGGTAAATAAAATAAAATTATGTGAGATTAAATAAATAAAACATAACATTTAATGTATTTGCGATTTGAGTATATAAGGTTTATTCAAAATGTATATAAATAAGAGCATTGGTTTGTTTTTATATGTAAACTTCTAAAATATAACGTTTATTAGTAGAATATGGGTTAATTTATAATATTGTATTTTTTTAATCAGAGTACCTATGACGATATACATAGATATAATCGTTAAGATGAATAATTTCATAGATTTTACTTAAATTGGATAAATTACATTATGCAGGCCACTTTATAAAATCAATAACCATTATTTATGGGTTCTTATTGAATGCCAAATTAATAAGTTTTAATTAGATTAAGACCAAAAATACATTTTTCTGTGCAAATTAATCCAAATTATTATGTCCTATATTAATAGGCATAATATGTCCATTGATATAGGTTAAATAAAATGTGATTATTTCATTGAAAAATACGATCATAAAGAATATTGATTGTGGTTAAATAGTACTAATACTTATATATTATTTTCAGAATATAAATAGGGAAAATAAAGTTTATTAGCTTTAAAAGAAAAAACGTTAGGAGGTCCTGAATTGAATTCCTGGAACAGTGAACGAAATAGAAAGCTATGAAATTCACGGTACGCCAGTTTTCGACAAAATCTCGATCATTTTTCGGTAATACGAGTTGCCTTTAAATCAGTTTCTGATCATTACTTTTTAAATTTAAAATATCAATAACAATTCAATAGGTAGTGACTTGGTGGTCCAATGTGAGCTAATGGAAAATCGATAAGAGTGTCCAAAACGTTTCAAAATATAAAAGCGAAGATTTATAATATTTATTCATTAAATTTAGAGTTTATTATGTAATCAATGCCATCCATACTAATATTATTAATGCGAAAGTTACTCTGTTTATCTGTAGCGTAGTAATACTTGCATGCCGTGGACAGTCGATTCCAGGGGCGTTCATGAGGGGCGTTCATTTATTTAAGGCTAAATTGTTCCCCCCCCCCCCTATTTAATTATAACTAGTCACAGTAATATGTATTCATAACTAGTCATTGCTTATAAATAATAACTAGTTAATTACTATCGTTTGAAATTATATTTTACAAATTAAAATTCTGAGAAATAATATATTCCTCTTCAAAATATCAAATTACAAATGTACGATGTACAAAAAAAATAAAAACTTGGAACAATTATAACAATAAAAAAATATATGAAATATAATGACTTTCTCAAAGTATTGTTATGTAAAGATTTCAAATTATATAAACAATATATTTCCAAAAACATTTATATTTTAAAAAAAAATAAACCTAAAGTATTTATAAATATTTGATACCTACGGCATAAGATTTTTTCGCATAAACGTATTGACAAATAAAAAATAAATTATATTACAGTGATGAAATAAATTATGGTGCTGACAATAAAAATAAAAATATTATGCAAAAACACATCTACATAACAACGTAAAGAATATATATTATGTACTAGCAATATATTACGCGTTTAGCATATTATTATACAATTCGTCAGGATTACAAAAGAGTCGTAATAATTTAAATCACAAACTTAACAAAATTCCAAGTAAAATATTCATAGGTAAATTATCACTAAGTGTCAGCGAGTTTGAATAAATAAAATGAGACGGATGAAAATGGATAAGTCTTTCATGGGACTTTTTGTTTTGTTTTTGATAAACATTTTTTTTGGATTGATTTTGATTGTAAATAGTCTATGATTCTCTCCATAGAAGATAAAATTAATAAAATAAAAATCTTAAATCTTAAGAACAAAAAGTAATTTAAAATTATATAATATTAAGCTGATAAAAACTGTGTAGATAAAAATATATCGTAATAGTAATACCGAACATTGATCTCGACCCAACTTTGATATTTTCACAAGTACCTATAGCCAGAAATTCCTTCACAAATCACAAACTGCAGTAGCGGTTACCAACTACGTAAATACACATACAATTTATACTAAATAGTTAGGTACAAAACAAACATATTATATACGACGTATATTAAACGTAGAATACTTAAAATATGAGAGGATCTGTGGACACCCATATTCGTAACCGCTAACGCATTATATTTCATGTCTATCTTTCCGGGAAAACACGTGTTGCACGTTAGCTACGCTACCACAGTATCCATAAATATATATAGTTTATAGGTATGTATCTACATAATATATATTATAATGTTACATTACACACACGTTATCTTTTTATTTACGTACGATAGACCACCTCCCTCTCAAATCAACCCTTTCACATTCCATTCTCACATATCTGGAATTCATACCTCTTCACTATAGTTTATTTCAATACTATATGTTTTATTTTTATTAAAAGTAGGTACCTACGGGTTGATAGCTCCACGGTAAACAATTAAATTCTTCATCTTAAATTAACACAAATAAAGACAACAAAACATTTTTTTTATAAAATATCAAAGTAGGAACAATATTAAGTATAGCAAAAATATGGTTAAGTTTAGGTGCATTGGCAATCCACGTCATCCTTCCTAGTCATCAGGCGTTGATTAGCAGCAAGGTTAGTCACTTGTTAAGTAAACTCAAATAATTGACAATAACTCTTCAGCGAGAGAAGACAATTTTAGAGATAATAGAACCTGAGAATAATCATGTGGTATAGTAGGTAAGTGAATCCTTTTCAATATACAGGTAACCAGAAAAAGACAATATTTTACAAGGTAAACTCCCTACAAGATAACTGTGATGAATTCGTTTGTGGATCCACAATACAGACGCATATTATTCTACAACAGCGCGCTCTAGAGCACAGTGCAAAGACTAATTAATAGGCGCAACTAATTTATACTAAGTACAAACATGTCTCAGTGGCATATTTACGGGGGGACGGGGGAGGATATGGTGGATAGATTCCCCTTCTAGACCTTTTTTTTTTTGTAAAGTTAAGTTTTCTTATTTTCTGTACTTCTCAATAGGATATTACTTTTATGTATGTCTGTTTTCTAAATGTTCTAGCCGTAGTAATTTTACCGCTCTGATACGACACTAGTCATTTGGGGCATATATGTGACTATTGGGCAACAACAACTTATACCTATGCTAGTATGAAGTAATGTATTTTTAATTTTCTGCGAATTATTTTTCATGCATGCATGTTTATAATAAAACCGATAAATAGTCGGTAAATAAAACAAAAATTCCATGAAGGCTGTAGTTTTACCATAGAACGTGGGTTTATTTTTAGTGACTGAAGTGTAGTTAGTGACTGAAAAAAATGTATTTACCTCTGGGTCACATGCTTTAGATGTTTGTGATAAAGAGTTTTATCCAAATATTCACGAACTATTGAAAATATTTTGTACTTTGCCTCTATTAACTGCTACACCTGAACGATGTTTTTCAAGTTTTTATTAAGTATTAAGTCTTACCTAATAAATAGTATGACAGAAGTAAATATTTTATCAATTTTCCTATCTAACATTGAATAATAACTATAAATTAAGTAGTAATTATTATATACTTTGTTTATTAGAACCAACTTAGGGTTCATATTACAATCATAGTTTAAACCTCAGTTACGCTTAACCCACTGATTTTACCGGTAGAATTCCGCGGTTAAACATTAGGTAGTTTAACTATTGTAATACGGGCCCTAAATATGTTGGCTTTATTGGCATGTCACCGGTCAATACAATAATCATTCAAGATGAGGTTATCGATGAACTGAGCATCCAAAAAAATAGAAAACTGGATTTTGTATTATAACTGTTTTTATTTGTTTGTCGTATTAAACACGGGTTGGTTGTTTGTATGAATTTATAATAAATTCTATTAGGTACAATACAATTTGAATTAATTCTTATTTCACCTTGGTACACACTAACCTTAACAAGTTAGGAGATTTTAAAAATGTATATTATGTACGTATTTATGGGTGTACCTATTATTATATATTTCATCCTCCCCTACCAAAATTCCTAAACACGCCACTGACATTTCTAACAAAACCTAGACCTTTTAGTGACTTGCAAGATAATGCTTATACCTGCGAATGGGAGGTTAATTATGCATTAAAAACATATTGCTTTAGTCACTAACCCTACATATTATTATTAACTAGGTACAATACAAAATAAATAAGCTAACATACAACAGGGTAAGTGCGTAAACAGTTTTCCCAGTCGCAGTCCTTAGTGATATAATAATAATATAATATACATAATATATTATATAGTAAACGAACAAATAAAGGTACTCATATTTATTATACATTATTATACACTATATACACAATTTTAAAATCATAAGTACCTATATTACAAATGTTTAATGTATATTTATCATGTTTACGACTTGAATTATTTATTATAAAAAAAATAGCAAGCCACGATAATGTTAAATAATATCTTATTAAAACAAATCATATTTACATTAGTTATTCGACTAAATGGTATTCTTTTACTGAAAATGTTTATCGTTTTAGTATTTTGTATCTTTTTTTTATTGATTCCTGAATACACGAGTTTATGTAGTTAAATAACCTTTCATGCGTATTAACAGAACCGACGAACACTACTTATTCAGTTGTTATTCGCCATCTCACCAAAACATATAAATATGTATACAAACAGGCAATTAATTGGAATTTCCCGAGTAGAGATGTGCCTTACAACTTGAGTAGCGCAATGTAGTGATATATACGTGTATATTTATATCAAACTGATAATGCCATTTAATTTAAAAATCTTTTGACATGGAAAATTAAGTTTTATCTTAAGGTCATTCAGACATGATAAATGTTCTTGAAGTCGTTGAATTAATTTCATTATTTTAAACAAAACTAATTTCATTTGTGCGAATATCTTAACAACTTAAATATAAACGAATGGTTGTTTACAAATTTATTTATACATATATAGATGTATAAATATGTAATATGTATACTGTACACTTATATATTGTAGGTACATGTATACAAAATAAATTAAAACTTAAACTTTTTTGAAAAAAAATTCCTTTGAGCAATTTATCTTTTAAATACATTATTCATATTTGGTAACGTGTAGCTAAGTAAATTTATCAACTACAGGGGAAAAAAAATTGATATTTCATAGCGTTACGTTTTTGTATTCTGTATACGGCACATCTGGAAATGAGATAACACATATTATTATTACGTGGAACAAAATAAAAAATACCTCGATTTAACCTGTTAAACTATGTATATGAATTTAAGACACATCGTTTTTAGAGTGAACAAAAAACAAACTATCCAATCCCCAAGGGTTAACCGATAAAAACATACAATTATACGCAACTTATTGTTCCTAATCTTAGTCTTATACATTAATAACAGTAAATCGAAAAACAATTTGGATCCTGGAAACTGTTATGGTATTCCGTGAAAATTTGACCAAACAATGATGGGTGGGTACGAACGTTTTTTCAAATTTTTATAAGCTTATAGAACACTTTTTTAGTATATTCCCAAGAGTATAATCTACACCTGTGTGACCAACTTAAGTTTTCTTATCGATCTGCGGTTTTCGTTCGCGGCCTAAAATGACGATTTATTTTTTCTTACAAAATAACAAAACATATTATAATACATAATATTATACATATTTCTTCATTCTCCATCAAGAGTGAACGATACATATATGTATGCATTTATATTACATGCAACGAAAAAACGAAATTTATATATTTTAAACATAAACTACACATGGTTACTCGAATAAGAGATTAAAAAAAGAAACTGGACAAGGGACAATTATTGGAAAAACAAAAATGTTTAATAACCAACGAAGTCCTATTAATGGAAAGTTTCCTTGCCATGTAAAGTGTAAATATTTATATAATTTAACACATACCTACCATAAATTTTTATTATTTAAACCTGTACCTATATAGATTGCAAACCTTTTTTTAATGAATAATAATAATTAAATATATTTTGATCACGTAGTGTATTGTTTAAAAAAATGGTAGTTTACGCATAACGTTTTAATTCCACATTATTCAGATTATTGAATTAAACTCATCAATTAAAATAATATATTGTATATATAGAGTTCGTATTAAAGATAAATTTATGATTTTATGGAATCGTTTTTGTTACAACTTAAATGAAAAAATATTCCTTTTTTATAAAATAAATACACATACATATTTTATTATTAATTATTGAGAGATATCATTAAATGTGTTTTACAATAATCCAATATATCATACATTATTATATTAATATAAAACAAAAGTATAATTACATAATTTCGTCCATGTACCCAATTAAAAATAAAATATTCTATAAACTATTTAAGTTCGGTCTTCGATGTATACCAATTGGTACCTACTTAATGTTTTTGTGTACACTTTGAAGTACCTATTCCCAGAATAAATCACTATCCTTAACATTTTTTGAAATAAATTCTTTAGTTTAATATATCGAAGTTCTGTACCGTGTTTCATATAAAGAAGCCGGTTAAAAAGAATACTGTAGATTTCATTAGGATGGTAGTGTATTATTAGAATTGAACAAAAGTTAAAAACTTTCATGCACTCAAAATTACGTAAGTACTCGTTAAGAAACCAAAATTATTCATAAAATTCAAGTACATGATTAAGTATCATAACATGTAATATTGCCTAAACTTCCAACGCATATCAGTTTCTCTGCAGCTTGCCTACTCATAATTTTTCTATAAATCATAAGTAGATATATAGGTGAAATTCAAAAAAAACATTTATAATATTATATAGAAGGTTAAATAAAAATAGTTAACTAATGCATTGCATAACTTGTAATAGTGTGCTATAGTAATAAGATGTTGAAGATTTAAACGTTTACAATATAACTAACTACCTAATAATTACAAAAAAAAAAAAAAAAAACCAAAGTAAATACCTAACCTTGGGCCCCGACAATAACATTTTTATTTGAAGAATAAATAAAAAAAAAAAATGCCTGTACTTATATTTATAAAAATAAAATGTATGGGCAGATTTAATTCTGGTTAAATATAAGACAATTAATATAGATGAGTGGTATTTCTGTAATTATATAGAAATAAAACAAAACCTCGTATAAAATAGTATTAATAATATAAAATAATAGTACCTGTCTGCTTCAAACTTTTTAATACCTAGAATTGTGATTAACGACAACGTATATTTAAAATATTTCCGTTTTGCTATTAACCCGTCACCACTTGCGTGGGGTAAATATTTTTCCCCAACAAACTTGACATATGCCTAAATATGTTATCGGATTATTAACAAGTTTGCATCATTCAGCATATTCCGGTAACATAACTACTGACTATAAATTTCTGACAAAAAAAAATTTATCTATGCAAGTTTATATAATATACCGGGGTAAGTTTTCACTCCATGTGAGTAAAAGTGGTAGCGGAAACCACGTGAGTTGTCACGGGTTAAAAATGACCTACTGCATACACACGCGTTATTTATTAACAATCTTGAAATTCGAATGATACTAATAAACTGGTATATCCTACCAAATATTTATAATAGTGCACATACACATAATGTATTATAAATGTATAATGTATAAGAGTGCTATGATTCCTTCAATTGGTAATATATTAAAGGATGTAGAAACGAAGAAAACGTGTCATTACTTCAGTTTAAAACATCGAAAATCTGGATAAGTTAACGAAAATATATTTATATGGTATAAACAGGTACTTAAAGTAACACAAAATTAAATATGCATGATTACAAAAGGATAATCATTAACACATTTTGTCTTCATTGATAAACCATATTCCATGAGACCCATTATCTTCTTGAAGAATAAATAAAAATAGACTATAATCATTGCCAAATTATATAGTACTCAAAAATTGATAGTCGTACAATGTTGTGCACTTTAAATCATGTAAGGTGCTACATAAACTATATATATGTAATATGCCTAAAAATCTGCTACAATATTTTGAGAGTTAAAGAAAAGTAAAATTAGATTCCATTTTTTATTATATTAAAAATTTACCGTTATTTATGTAGTGCCAAAAAATCAAAAATCATATTAAACTTAGCTTGTTTCTTTTCGTATATTTTAAAATTAAAAATTATATACATATATTTTGACATTTTTCACCACCTATCTCACCAAATTCAACCCATCTCAATGCGAACTAATATAATTAAGAATATACCAAAATAAAAGAAATAAACTATGCATAATACGCCGTTGTATATTTTGTATATAATGAAACATATAAATAACCTTCGTTAACGTTTTGTTTTTTACGTGACATAAATAATATAACCTAACTCGAAAATCCCCGTATGTAGATAATAATTAAAAGGCTAGAAATTATAAAGACCAAAAAAAAAATGCATGAATACATTTTAAAATAATTAGTTAAGCGCTTAATTATATCTAAAATACTAACAAATTTCAATTTTTTGTAAAAGAAAAGAACACTTTTAGTACTCATTATAAACGATAGTCAAACTAGCTCAATTACAACAAAATAATAATAAAAAAGGCGGGTAAGTCGTGGATGTCGCTCTGCTGTACAGTAGGTTACAAGTGGGTTACTGTAATGGATGGAATTAAATTTGAATCCAATGATATTATATCATTGTATACGAAAAACGATTCTGAACGGAGATGATTTGTCAGTCTAGGATATATTATTTTTAAAGAAAAACTTATGGAGAACCTTGTACCAAATTTTAAAAACTTATTTATAAAAGAAAAAATTTTTACGATTTTTCAACCACTAAATTACTTGCAAATTTTCGCAATTTTGACATATTTCGTATAAATTTGAACTTTAAATGCTTATAAATAAAAATTGTGACAATGTATTCCTTTTATTTTGCAACTGCTATTGTAAAAATATGTTAGGAGCCTTGTATTAAATTTCCAAATCTTAGAATTAAAAAGAAAAACTTTTATGAATTTCTGTCTAAGATAATTTGAACATTGCCGTAATTTTTACGTATTTAGTCAAAATTTGAACTTTAAATGCTTATAAAAAAAAAATCGTGACTATATATTTCTTTTATTTTTCAATTGCTATTGTAAAAATATATTATGAGCCTTGAATTAAATTTTGAAATCTTAGATATAAAAGGAAAATTTTTTATGAATTTCTAGCATAAAATAATTTACGAATTTTCGTGATTTTTACATAATATGTTGTCAAAATTTGAACTTTAAATGCTTATAAATAAAAATTGTGACAATGTATTCCTTTTATTTTGCAACTGCTATTGTAAAAATATGTTAGGAGCCTTGTATTAAATTTCCAAATCTTAGAATTAAAAAGAAAAACTTTTATGAATTTCTGTTTAAGATTATTTGAACATTGCCGTAATTTTTACGTATTTAGTCAAAATTTGAACTTTAAATGCTTATAAAAAAAAATTGTGCCTATGTATTTTTATAATTTTTGAATGGGAGTTAGAACAACATATGTGGACCCTTCTATTAAATTTTCAAGTATTTTGTCCCAGCTAATTTTTTTTTATCAACATTTATAAAAAAAAAATCAAAAAAAATCGATTATTTCAATTGCCTATAAATAGATTAAAAATTAGTGAAATATTTTGAAAATAAAACTATATAAAGAAAATGTCAATTTAAACAACTGGTAAAATTTTCAAGTGTCTACGACTCATACTTTTTGAATAATAACAAATATCAAAAATCGTTTGAGGCTAAACCGTTATTTAATGCGGTTTTGTAAAAATTTAAATTTCAAACACTCCTAAAAATTTTTTGTCTTAGTCCGGTTGAGTTTTTTTTACAGATATTTAAAGAAAAACTTATGGAGAACCTTGTACCAAATTTTAAAAGCTTAGTTATAAAAGAAAAAAATTTTACGATTTTTCAACCACAAGATTACTTGCAAATTTTCGCAATTTTGACATATTTCGTATAAATTTAAACTTTAAGCACTTATAAAAAAAAATTGTGACTAACGATTTTGGATTTTTTTTTATCACTGTGAGAACAACTTATAAGAAACCTTGTATTAAATTTTCAAAGTTTTCTATCCAACCAAAAATTTTTTATCGTTATTTTAAAAAAAAATACTTAGAAAAATTGAAAATTTCATTTGTCTATAAATAGCTCAAAAAAAGTCGAAACACTTTGAAAATTTAACCCTGTATAGACAACGCTAATATAAACATCTGTTGCAAATTTCAAGTGCTTACAATAATTATTTTTTGAGTTACAGTAAAATTAAGTTTTCGTTTTTGTCAAAAATTGGTTTTGCGTAAAAATTCGCGTTTTTCCGTTATTTTTTTAAGGTTTTTCCTGCCGCTTTTGAAAAGTATTGGGAAATTTTCACTTTTGACCCCCCAAAGTACCAACTAGATTCACTTTCCTTTCAGAAAAGGTACAACTTTTGAAATTCGAAGCATTTTTACTGCTCCAAAAGTTGTCGTCAGACACACAGAAAAAAAAAAAAGAAAAAAAAAACACACATCATTGTAAAATCAATACATTCATCACTTCGTTCAGAATCTAAAAAAATATATATATATATTACATTAAATGTAATTAATTTTATAAAACATCTGTTGGTTTTTTTTTTTAGAAATATTAAAAATAAAATAATTATAGTTTGATAATATAATTAATTAAGTATTGCTAATATTACAATAATAGGCAGCTTCAGGAAATTGACATACGCATCACCCAATGCACTCGAAGTACATTTTACTATAACCCTGCTTTGGATCATAATTGGCTTAGTCTTCCTGGATATAGTGGATTATCGTGGAGCTGACAACCCAACATTGTAAAAAAACTATGTTAAAAAACTAATACAAAAGTCTAAAACAACAAACAAAATAGTATCAACAAATGGAATCAGGGACAGATTATGGGATTTTAAGATTTCAACACGGAACACACTCGGTCTCTTCAGTACAAGTGAGTTCCAAAATCTCGTACAGCCGTACAGGTATTGGCAAGCTATAACTTACTTAACAATAGCTATGCTAAAATAAGATGGACTGACGCTGAACAAGATATAGTTTGGGAGATAGGGGCTTACCATTAGCAATCGTGAATAAGAAAAAAAAAAATTAAAAGGATTTGTAGTAGGTATACAAAAATTATCGTAGAAACTGTAATCAAACACATACCGACGTATAAATAGAAAGTCTACATACGTCAGAGTTAATTAAACCTAAGCAGAGATATTAACATAAAAATCAAGAGCAGAGAATCTAATACATTAATACAATATTATGCACAGTTAAATTATTTTAAATTTTAGTTATTCTCAAAATGAACACAAATAAGACTTTTCATAGCACTGGTAAGGCCAAGTTTAAAATATGGTGTGGAGTATGGCCACTAACAAAGAATATTGATAAAAGATTGATAACTTTTGAAAACAAGATTTTGAGTAAAATATATCGTCCTATTTTTGATAAGAGACAAAAGAGGAATAAAATATAATAATAATGAGTACAAGAAGAAATATGAGTGTCATGGTTTACAAACTTAGTAAAAAATCCAAAGAATTAAATGGTACAAAGTCTGTAAATGCAAAGAGAAATCACATAAAGAATAAATGCAGCAATTAAATGGAATCCAACTGGGAAGAGACTTAGAGGCAAACCTAAGAATCGTTAGAAGGATAAAGTAAAAGAAGACGTGGAACAACTTTAGGTGCAAAAAACTGGAAAAAGCGCTTTCAAGATAAAGAATCTTTTAGGTTTTTTTTAACAGCCACAAAGGATCTCGATGAACCATAAATCGAAATACGAGACTACTAAAATAACGCTAGTGAGTAGCAGGTACCAATATATTAATAGAACATTAAAAAGAAAACTTAAAATAATAAGTATAAACTATAATATTTATAACTTCACTTCAATTATATTTAAACTAAAACAATTTAGAAAGTAATACTATAATAAAACAAATTATTAAGTTGTAACGATACATACCATTTATTTCTTATGGTTTTAAAGAAAAAAATTATAAAAATCCATTATTTTTCATGTAATACTTATCCTAATTTTGCATAGTACCAGCTATTTAAGTTTATTATTTTATTTTTATATGCTTGAAAACTTGGATCGTTTTCGTCTTAATATTTATTTAATTTATTTACTTTTTAATTTGTACTAAAAGTCGGTAGACAAGTAGACAACAATAATAGTACCTACCTAAATTACAACTTGGATAGGCAGCCATTTTCATTTTGACAAAAATGCAGTTATCCTATTTTTGCTTAGGATGGCAGTATAATATAATATTATATTATATTCTCACCATGATATAATATTATTACTATTATTACCACTTTTACAACAACGAAAAAACATGCAAACGCACATGAATTCTAAGCAGATGTCGTAACTATTATTTCTAGTGTGTCGCGAGACGTTCACGGCGGCGTTTCAAACGTCCACGCGTTATGCATACGACATAAAATTTAATATTGTACAAAATAATGATCGTATTATAATATAATATAATATAATATATAACGTCGTTTCACTTACCAGCAGTGACGTTGACCACGGGTACTTCACATTTTCCGCCCGTGAATCCGGCAGGACAATTGCATATCGCGATCGACCGGCCGACGTGTCTGAAAGAACACACACGTTATAAACGTTTTAGCGGAGAATCCCATTAATTAAACTTCACGACTATTATTTGTTTAGCAACACAGGCCCTGTCAACGGTTTACGCAGCTCGTTTATCACACTTATACGTATACATATTATATGAAAAATGTGTGTTTTTGTGTGTGTGTGTGTGTGTGTATGTGTGCGTGAGTCTGCAGCAAACCGCATCTACATCCCCCGAATAATACAATCCGTGAAGTTTTTGAGCTTTTTATTATTATTGTTATTACATTATAATATTCCAACCCTAAAAATATTATATTTTTACCCTTAGAGCCGGTCGTAGTTTCTCACAACCGGAATATATTAATAGTCAAGTGCATTATGCGTATCACAATGTTATACAAGGTGATTCTTTTAGAGGTCACCATTATATTTATTTTATTATCGTTTTTGAAACTAAAAATATAGTGATTTTAAGTTATATCACGCAAAAAAATTATTTACAAAAAAGTTAATACTTTTGGAGAAATTGCGTGTTTATCTTTGACAGTATTAACGCCTTGTATACTATAAGCTAACATGAGTATACCCACCCTTAGGATTGCAGGTTCCGGATTCTTGGAAAGAGTGAATCGGTGAGCGCTCCATCGAAATCACAAAAATAATTAATTCACTGGGTATAAGCTGATGGTTGTTGAAAAACAGAATTAAAAAAAGGATATTTTTATCAACTGGCCGTGTCGGTATTTGATGGAGCCATCAAAAACGTACCGATGAATATTATTATTACCAACGAAATGGGCACTATATGAAAAGCATTGTATTTTTTTTATTTTTAATGTCCATTGAAACTAGTAAAAATAATAAATAACAAAATTTTAACTCTCGATGATTTATGTGACTTGTCAACAGCGTCGTAAATACTAAGCATTTAAAAAAGCGAAAGTTTTGGATAATTCCCTCAACGACCAAATTCTGCTCCACTGAACACTCAGAGCTCTGATTTCGGTCCATTATAGCAAAGCACATTGTCCAAAAACATTTTAAACCGTAAAATGTGGTTTAAATCTATCGTGCGGACCCTATTTAAAGTACGTTAAAATTTAAAAAACAACACACTACACTACACACACGAGTGTGTGACTACGGTTCGTATTTAATCGTTGGATTATAATTTTTTTTATACCAATAAAACTTATCCAAATTAATGAAGATCAATAATGGCACGATAATTGAACGAATAATAATTTTTTTTTTTTTATAGTTAGATATAATCAATCGAATTTTAAAGAATAAATTGTCTTAAGTATTCAATGTTCATTCAATGTTTATACGGTACATACAATACCATACATATTTTACATATTTGTGTCATTGACTTCGATTTGATAGAATATTGAATATATGTTTCATACACTTTATAATACTTTAATATTATGTTGATCGTTTGAAAAATATCATACAAACAACAACAGTTTTCTGATTTATTTTTTTGAATTATTTGAACACTACGCACAAATTAAGTGAAAATTGTTATGATTTTCATATAAACGTGAGCATAACAATATGTATATGGTACAGTCATATTAACGGGAGGAGAGAAATGAAAATGGATGGTATTAGATTCCTAAATATGTAACCAGCACCATTAATACAATTGTTCATCTAATTTGTATTATTAAATTCACCAAAGTATGTTATCGTTATGTTTGCTATTTTATATTATTCATATTATGTTCAACTTGAAATACATAAGCAAATAATTATAGGTATACTTATGTAAGTTCATGAAATGAAAATTGTAAATTGGTTGTCAAATCGACATCATCAACTGCTAAAAAAATGATTCTACTAAAGTCACCCATAATCGATTATTGGAACCTTTATGTGAGAAATTGCAAACATGTTGGCAACACTGCTTATATTACATATTCTAGGATTTTGTTGTTGGAGCGGCAACAGAAATACATAATCCGTGAAAATTTCAACTTTCTAACTTTCATGGTTCATGAGATACAGCCTGATAACAGACAGACGGACGGGCAGACGGACAGCGGGGCCTTAGTAATAGGGTCTCGTTTTACCGTACGGAACCCTAAAAATTATAATTTTACAATATTAATTCAACTTATAGACTATAATAAACAATAACAATATAAAAAATCCAGACTGACAAACCGTCTCCGCTCAGAATCGTTTTTCTTATACAATGATATTATATCATTGAATTCAAGTTTAATACAATCCATTATACACTGACCCACTTGTAACCTACTGTACAGCAGAGCGACATCCACTTACTTGCTTTTTTTATTTTGATAGGTATGTTATTTATATGACAAATTAATTAATTTTCCTATATTTTACATATTATTCTTGTCTTCTATTATCGATGTCATAGATAGATATCTAATGTTTTTTTTTTTTTTGTACTGTAGCACAGGTTTTATTTTCAGACACTGAAAAATTGTCTAAGTCTTTGATGTATAACATTTTATGAGATAAAATTAATATAACGTACCAGACAGTATTTATCGATACTTTAACGTAACATTCTATCTTCTTTAAAACCGATATTACATTTTTTGAATATTGTTTTTTTTTTTTGTAAAAATGTATCCCTTTTGAACCATATTAATAATTTATAATTCAAATTCAATAAAAAAAAAAAATAAAAAAATATAAATAATATATTCAAAACTATTAGGTATTAAAAACGACCAACATGCGTGTGTTTTTTAGAAACAATCGACCGTATATTTAATTAAAATTAACTTTAACATTTTAAGTAGGGCCTTGCACCCGCATAATTTATTTGAGTTTCGAGGTTTTGGGTGCATGATATATTCTGGTGTTCAAACACCGGAATTACAATATCTAACAAACGTTTGGGTGTTAATAAAATAGTTATTATTCAGATTAATACGGGTGTTCAGTAGTTCAGGAAAAACCTAATTCGTAAACTGCGTGTACCTCATTCCCCCCATGTATGTGTGAAGGACTATAATTCACATACTTAAAAATATTAATACAAAAATATAAACTCACGAAATTTACAATAAAATAATACAAGAAGCGAAAATTGACAGTTATATAAACAATTGTATTATAATACACAGTTACAATAATCAAATACCAAGAACTGGAAAAAAAGATTGATAACACAATTTATCACTTTTCAAGTTGATAGATAAACTTGATTAAAATGTTATCTAAAATATTCAGAAATTAATCGAAATGAAAAGCTGTCCGTTGTTAACCGCATCAATTGAGAACGGCTGGACCAATTTGTCTAATTTTTATTCAATGTTCGTAATATTTTGAATGAGATTTTTACGGGAAAAATTTAAAAAATTTCCCAGAAAATTGAAAAATTTAGGAAAATCTGATCGCCTTTTTCAATGGAATTTTTCTATAAATTACATTTTGTTTCTTAATGTTTGCTAGGTATAACATAATATTATAGTATAGTAATTTATTGTTATTTTTTCTATATAATATGCCTCTGATTCCATATAATAGGTATAATTGTTATAATAATAATAATTTTAACTTATAATTTTGATATTTGGTCACTTTATTTTTTACATGCGTTGATTTAATATACATTTAAAATGCAGGGAAAATCTATGAATCATAAATATGTTTCTTGAAATAAGTAACCATAACAACAAAAACCTTACGAAAAATTAGTCAGAAACAAATCTTGTATCCATACCGTTATACCAATAGAAGCTTTGAGACTTGGAGGATGTTATTATTTTGTTTTTTCAAACCCTATTGATAGTTGGAGGGTATAGCTCAGTGCTCACAAATGATATTACTTTATTAATTAGAAGAAATATGGTCTACCTATATTTTTTTTTTACAGATATATTTATAAAAATAAACCATTTTTGGCACGGGAAACGCCGGACGGGACTAATACACGATAATGGTATAAATGTCGATTTCATGATCAAATATACCTTTATTCGAAATGATTAAGTTGTCCACAAAATGTTTATTAGCTAATAATATTTGAATTACATTTTTGCAAATTAAACAGAAACCAATTTGTAATTGATTTACAAAATATTATCATATTCATTTACTATAAAATGTTATGTTTTGTAACTTAACGAACATATAAGTAACAATATTCTTGATATTATCATAATAATTCCCATTCACAATAATATAAACAAAATATTTAATTATTTTTTATCAATTAAGTATAGGTATGTTATTGCGTGAGGCTAATTAAATGGTAGGTAATTCAATGTTTACTGAAAAAATATTATTCTCAGTTAAATCTTTTAAAATTTACAAATAATTATAGGTGAAAGTCCGCTATTTATTACAATACAAATAATAATACTATTTTTATTAATTTTTGAAACATTACATGTTTAAATGTTTTATGCAAGAAATGTGATGTACCTAATTAAAATAATTCACCCTCAGAGTCAACACTTAAAGTATTTTACTCGTATTATTCAAAAGTAAACTGTTATCAGTTTCAAAATGTTCTGTTTGTCTATCAGTGAATAGTTGGTACTTCTATCTAGGTACGTGATTAGTTTTTGTTACGTCTCACGAATTGTTGTGGAAATTAATCTCGCGATATGATTTGCATGTGTTGACTGGTGGCCGCACAAAAGCCGAAGAGAATAGGGTCGAAACGGGACAAAACCTAGAAGAGAACAAACATAAATGCTTGCTCAGGTGAATATTTACACCATCCTTCGTCATCATTTCCAGGTTATTGTAGGAAAAACGATAGACAAGCACGATTATTGTAGAACCCAGTGAAAGGAAAACAAGATGATGTTATAAATGAGCGTTAATTTATAAATCCGTCCGTCGCTGCATGTCTGTCTCCATATTATATTAGGTAGGTAACCATGGTAATATCAATCTAACTGGAAAATTCAAATAGTATATTTTCCAAATATTTGCTATTATACTAGGTGTGTAAATGCAGACGGGGATAATTGTGCGTATTATTCTCATTGGTTCCGATTCATGAGTGATAAACGTACATGAGTAATATTATAATTATAATGTTATATCATTATTAATTGAGGAGATGATTTCTGAGCGATTTTGGGAATCAAAAACTCCTGCTGCTACCAGTCACTATAATTATGTAAAAATAAAGAATGGTGAAAGAGATGGAACTAAGTTAAATAGGTGCTCGATAATATTGAATACCGAAAAAACAATATAAATATAAATCTTTTTGGCACGAATGACTAACATGCATATAAAACATGTCATCAAACATTTCCAAGCTACTTTTAGATTATGAGTGGGGAACATGAACTATATCAGCTTAACAATAGTGTGTTTTATAAGTGTGAAATGACGATGGAAAAATTGTACAAGGGTATTCACAATTGATCGGAAATTGGCAATAGATGGTAATTTATTTGCGTAGAAATTAGTAGATCAGTTTAAAATAATATTTTGGAAAATAATTTCATAGAAATGTAATTCGTACATAAATAATAAATCGAGTCTATTGAGTTCCAATTTTTTTAGAATACAATGTAATATTATTTAAAAATATTATTTTTTGTATTTGTTATTTAAACAAATGTAAATACGGTCTTAAATGGATCACAGATGTACACATGTGCGTATTCCTGTAGTAGCGACGATATCCGCATGCCAATGTACGTTACGAGACTGTGCTACTGCCAATTTATAAAAAAAATATTGGTTCATGTAGAATTAATCATGTTAATAATGGTCAGTACTGGCATTGTATCTATCTAGATTAGTCTATTCATTATACCTATGGATGCATATTGCATATATAATATACTATTATATATATCTATATATTAAATGAGTATAATATTTAGCACTCGCCACTATTAAATATTTATTATTTGCGTGAATAGTAGTATGAACATTGAAAAAAATTATATAACTGTAAAAAGTATAACACAATTTTAAGTTTTGAACTACAGCTGTATAATACTAAGCTGCAGGATATTGATGTAAACGAATATGAACGTAATATATGCGAAAAGTAAGCCCAATAATATTATGTTTTAGCGCAATTATATTTTTTTAAATCACATGATCAAATTTCTAATTACATAAATTTACTAAAAGTATCAGATAGAGTATAACTTTTATTTAATACTTTATGTACATCATAAAAATAAACTCAAAAACAATTAATAAATCATATTAAGATCCCGATTCTTAAAATATGGAAAGCTTACTAAAAATGTAAACTTTATATTTAACTTTTTCTAACCTTAAACTTTAAACTCAATATACTTTCATGTTTTATATTTGTGTGTGAAATATTAATCTGAGGCATAATTTTCTAAGAAACCACTTATGAATTTATACTAAATTTGTCGATTTATATTCAATTCAAAATAATATATATGTTACCGGCAAAGTGTTGAATCCGGTATTATATAGAAATCCTAGGTATTCTATAGATTGCCAAAAATGAGCAGTAAAAGTATAAAACACATACAATAACTAGGTATTCTATAGATTACCTAACCTCAAGCAGGAAAAGTATACAATCAATGTAAAACTTATATATTTTATCTATTGTTATAGAGGTAAACATAAAATAATACATATTATAATATAGTAATTCAACCGTTTATGATTTATTATTTTAAGATCATAAAAATATTTTTGCAGGTAATAATTGATGGGTATTTTAGATTAGGGACTAAGGAAGGGCTTTTAAAATTTTTATATAGAAGGTCTCAATTCTCAATATGCCAAAAAAATGTAATAACACTTGACCAAGTTCCAAGAGAAAATACATTTGCTTTACGCACAATTGCAACTCAACAATCTACAGAAACTGGACAAGGTTTTATAAAATGCACATGCAAGACTAAGTGGCAATCCAAAAAATGTTTGTGCATAAAGAAGAATAATATTTTATGCAGTTCGAAATGCCATTCATCATCTGTATGCTGTAATAAATGAATAATAACCAATAAATAATCATAAAAATATTTTGATTTAATACATTACCTAACATAGTATTGGCATTCTATAAAAATCCTGGGAAATCTATAGATTTACTAGGCATAATATAAATTAACATTCAAATTTAATACATTGCCAAATAGTTCAAGGAATTATATAGAATGCCTATATTCAACACTTTGCCGGTAACATATATATTATTAAAATGTACGTTCCCATGAAATGATTTTCAGAACTGTAGGTTTTTATACGTAATAAATTCCAAAGAAAAATTCATAGATTGACGTGTATTAATTTCAACATTATTTTTAACATCATTACTTAGTGGTTTTCTAATTTTTATAGTTATCTTATAATATTTCGGGTTGTAGTTAGAATATAAATTTCCTAAATTAAGCAAGAAATTAAGGAGATATCACATAAATACCGGAAATTATATTTATGCACACCGAACATTGTAGCTTTTAAAATTTTATCACACATTACAAACCACCGGATATGTTCTATAGCTCTGAACTCTACACCTATACTCGTATCGTGTCAAATACTAGGTTGGCCATTAATCCCTATTCATAGGCTTTAATTTTTTAACCATTACAATTTTTGATATTTTTTGAAATAAAATAAATTGCATGGTAAAAAAAAAAATATGATGTACCTACCTGTGTGATACTCACTCACGATTAGTGTAGCTTATGAAACAATGGTTTGAAATAATGTGTGATATGGTCTACAGTATATTTTGAATTTGGCAGATTATTGACAGAATATTCAAGTCATTACAATTTACAAGTTAAATTCATACAAAATAAATATTTAAATTCTCTTAGAATAATTAATATGCTAATTTTGTATTAAAAATATTGTATCGAAAGATTAAAAACTAAAATAATTCTAAAAGCGTTTATGATTGTTTTTCCTGAACTATTATTCTGTATAATATTATAAAATAAAATATAAACACTTCAAGTAGAGTAGACCTCGTTTTTTACGAGAATCGTTGGACGAATAGTTTTTTATATTTTTTAATTATTAATTATGTTAAATTAATGCTACTCAACCGTGAAAAACAATTTTTGTGCTATTAAATATTAATGTAGTAAATGTGTCCATGAGTAAAAAAGCAATAACAAATATAAAAATTCATTATTAAAACAGCTTTATATTATTTTTTTGACACTCTTGAAATCATGCATTTTATAATTTTGAATAACAATAAATATTTGAAATGGAATTTACAATTCAGTGAACAAGCCACTCCAATAGTTCCAATAAGTTATAACGACCCTTCGAGATCAATAGCAATTAAAACTTAAGTTCATTATAAGCAGTAGTACGTTAATCTAGCGGAAATTATGGTAACGAAAAAACCCAGTTATTTTGTGCTATTGATGATTTTCGTAATTTATTTTCACACATATTGAATTTTTATCATCGAATTTTGAATAAGAATATGTCAAGTATTTTTCACAAACTAAAAGTTCAAAACTTTTAGACATTTTATGACTTAATATTGACAACAGTATATTTGAATAAAACGTATTGATTTTTTAAAAATTTTCAATTTCAGTAAAACATATTTAATTAATTTGTAACACCTAAGCACATAAATTAAAGAAAATAAGTTTCTCTTTTTTAATTAATAATACCTAAGTGTCTGCTGAAAATAGTACAAAAAAAACTATCAAGGACATTAACAGTTGTTACAAACAAAAATTAAAAAATAAAGTACAAAGTTTCTACCTTTAAACTTGCAAAACTCAGCCAAAGACTAAGTTTTTAAAAAGGGGAATCGGATTATCGTATCGGAAAGAAACAACGTACTTACTAGGTAGGTATCTAAAAAAATATAAAATATTATGAACAAGTTAAAATGTTTATCACCAGTTTGATGTTTCATGATCTAACTTTTACATTAAAAAAATATACATAGGTATGTAGTACATACCTACATCTCATATATCTTATTATATCATAATATATTATGAAACAGTGTTCGTATAGCATAAATCGTCAAGAAATTTCGTATGAATCATCTAAAAACGATACCTTATGCGAATATACACTATAATCAACTAAACTTTAAAACAAATTTAAGTCAGATATTTTTTGCGTATGTAGTGGAACTTATTTAACTGATCTATGTAAATCATAATATTATAAAGTCATCGAAAAGACAAGTTAGAAGCGTTGTGTGAACTGACAAGCAAGGGAGGAGCAGTTGGTGCAGGCCAGTTTTTATACATCAGGCATTCGGAGAGAAGCTCAAAAGTTAAAGACCATGAAACCTCAATAAAGAAAACTGGTCAATCAGTGATTGCAGCCTGGTCACCCGGTGTGTTGATCAGTTGCCCTTAATGGCTGTTTTTGGAATTTTGAAAATATATCAGTTGCCCTCACATTTTATTACGGACACGATTATATCACTAACCCGTAAAATAGAAGATACGTTCTATAAAATATAATCCTTGTATACATAATCAAACTAATTGGGAAAGTCCACCCATGCTGACAGGTATGAATGCTTAAAAACAAGTAGTCATTGGGTTTATAGTGATAGGAAATAGGAATTCAAACAATTTATTTTACATTTAGATACCCATAAATGCCAACGATTATTAATTAACAACCTTATAATAAAGTATTGAATTTTAGATTCCGAGTGGAGCGTTGAAGCTAGTAGTTTTACAATGGTGTTTATTTTTTTTTTTATATCCTGTATACAAAATTTCTACCAGAAGAAGCGCTTCGATTTCAACACAATATAGTACTTTATCTTTTAGAAAATTGGATCAAGATGGTACTTAGAGAGGTCATTTTTTGATTTTATCAATAGTTATTTAATGCCACGGGAAAAACCACCGAAAATTACGAAAAAAACACTAAAAATTGGATTTTCATTTCTAACGCTTTGTTTATCACCATAGAAATAATAATATAATATAATCATATAATAATATTAATAATGTTATAATATTAATTCAACTTATATGATATAATAAATAATAACAATATAAAATATCCAGCCTGACAAACCGTCTCCACTCAGAATCGTTTTCTTACACAATGATATTATATCACTGAATTCAAGTTTAATACAATCCATTATACAATGACTGTACAGCAGAGCGATATCCACTTACCTACTTTTTAAATTTTTTTTTTCTAATGTAGAGAGCTATTTCCGAAAAATTTTAAAATATATTATACTTAGATAGGTAGTTTATAATTAAATAAAATTTACCTGCAAACTCCACCATTCTCACAGGAATCTGTATTGTTCAGCTTGCAAATAGGACCATATCCACAATCCTCGCCAGAAAATCCAGGAAAACATGAACATTTATATTCTCTGGAATTAAAATTAAATAATTTAGCAAACAGTGTTAATACATTAGGTACATTAATATAATATAGGTACATTATTAACAATAATATAGGTACATTATAACATGCATAATACAAAACTCATCCTGAGAAATGTATCTACTTAAATAATATTTTACAATATTATATTAGATTGTATGATTCACTAATTATTCTTCTCTAAAATTAGAACTAAATTCAATAAGTTTTATCTAATATTTGTTTTTTTTTTTAAAAATGTGTGTTGTGTTCTTTTTATTAATTTATCTGTTTTTGGTAATGACTAATAACTATTCTCTTTTTAGATACTACATTGATAGTTTACATTTTAAGAATTGTATTTTGTAGTAGTTTTGTATTTAAACGTTTGTCATAATACATATAAATTATATGACTCCTTGATTGAAAATAATGTTAATTTAGTTTTATTTTATATTTATATATATTTATTTTTAGTTTATTTTGTTCTATCTTGAATCCTACTCAAACCTCAGCCATAGACTTTAGTTATTAGACCAAACCTGTAATATTACAGGTATAACAATATTATTATTATGTTTAAAATTTTGACGACTGAGGTCATTAGACTGTAGGTTGGTAAGGTTGGGATGGTTGATACGGTTGGTTAGGAACATGTATATATGTGACAAGGTTTTTGCGTACTACAAACCCAGGTGGTCACCCATCCGAGGACTAGTTGCAGCGGCTGTTGTTTACTCTCAATCACATCGCGTGATTGATGTCTTCCACAGCGCCGCGCCGAGCCTGCACATATCAACTATTGTATCAAACATTTTTATAATTGGCCAATAAAATGTAATGTATTATTATTATTATTATTATTATTATTATTATTATTATTATTATTATTATTATTATAATTATTATTAATTTAGATTCAATTTATATTTAGGTTTAGTTTTTAAACCATTCAATAATGCAGGACATTTATAAAATCGTCCTATTTTAATTTCTGAAATTAATCGTCCCCAGTATGCATTTATAATATATTTACTATAAAATAAATCTCAGTCATAATTAAAAACTATATTTTAAGTGGTCGTCAGATTTTGATTTTAGTCGGTGTGAACTTTACTTCTGTGCATAATAACAATACTATATTATATGAATATGTATTCATATCTGAAAACACGTTTCAATTTGACATGAACTTTATTTTATAATAATCAAATATGTATCGCTAAGTTTTTCACAATTATACAGATATTGTGATACAATAGGTCTTATAAAGTTTTTTTTAAAAAAAAACCATATATACATCTAAAAAGTGGAAAGTAAAAAAAAAAACTTAAATTAAATGTTCTATTGTATAGAATATTCATTTCAACATAAACCTAAACGAACTGTGGGCAGGCCCACCTACATTTATACTACGGTGTAATTATATTACCTATACCACACGACTGTATTAAGATCCCAAAATATTATATGAATCGATTTGTGCACATTAATGAGAAATATGCAATTCCAATGACCAATTAATACCCAACTCTTATAATTCATGCCTCATGCTACACAAAAATTTACACATGTTAAGAATTGATGATAATATTAACATAAATAGATCCCTTGAGTAGAATATTTATGATTTATATAAGTTATTTAAACTTATCTACATGGAGGTTTTATAAATATTATATAAAATAAAAAAAAAAACTATACGATCAGTGTCTGATATCAATAAAACGTAAACAACCAATGCTTTTAGAATTAAGGAATGTTTATGATTAAAATTTATTTCCTGTTTGTGGACAAATTTTATTATTATTAAATTTTTTATTACATATTTAAATAAAATTTGACAATATTATTATTATTATTAATAGGTAATAGTTATGCAGAACAGCCATAAGCGATTTATTTACTCAACTTTATGTGTAAGTACACTATGATTGAATTCGAAATTATCTATATGTTTACCGATTGCTATAGAAATCTCGATCCGGTCGCGGTGTGTACCCTCACCCCTCCTCCATCCAATTCGAAAAATTATTTATAATTTGTTATAATATAAGAGTAAATTCCATTAATATGAATGATATAAATAATATAAATAAACATTAAAAAATTACAATTATTTATGTCAAACAATATGTGTTTTCAACCCAAATGTATTATATTGGTACATAATAATATTTGCACGAGTATAACAATAGCAATGATATTATGACGAATAACGATAACTCCGTAGGTTATATAAATAATAAATGCCGAAATAAATATTTATAGTACTAAAACTACATAAAAAAATTATAACTTCAAAGTATAAAATATAATTATATATATATTATAGCACAGAGTAATATTATATTATTTAATTTGTAAATACATATATATTTATGAGGCTACTTTTATATTCTAATTAAATAAAATAAATATACAGACCGATAGATCATCTGACGTTAAGTCGAACATTTTTTTTTTATTTGCCGTTTTATATTATTTTTAACCATGCAGTTATGATACAATAAGCATGATTACTTATAAAGTTATTACAAAAATATATGTTCATTTGTTAAAGAAACCATTCTGCGATGATAGCACTTCAGCATAATATTATATATTATACATTAAACATCATACGTAGATTTATTTTCTTTTTTAAAATAATTTAAATTTATTCTGATTCATGTCTTTATATATTACAGAAATTTCCCCTCATTCTATACTACTTTTTAAGTGCATAAACGTATCTGTGTATCGTCGAATTTAAATTTGCACTTTTATATATTTATTTATACATTTGTTATTTGCTCAATTTTTTTACCCAATCAAGGTTCTTAAATCAATTAAATGAATCTGTGGAGTATATATTGATTTCAACTAGTTTAAATGTAATTCAGATAAATTTACAGAAAATTGAGTTTTTACGTTAATCCAACCACTCTGTATATTGGCTTTAAATTATGTACTTGCTAAATAACAATCAACATAACTTAATTTTTCAGGAGATAGTGGGCTTTATCTTATTTGTATTATATTATGTCCATTGCTCTTCTTTTTGGGTAATTTATCATTCTAACCAACAATTATCTTGCTCGGATAAAAGCGTACAATAAATTTTCGCACGAAATAAGTCAACTCAATTTGTTGTATTCGTTATAATGATGTTTATTTATTACAATAAATTTAAAAAGTATGTCTTTTTTAATTTTAAGTTCATAGTAGGTACATTTAAAACTTAATACAAAAATCAGCATCGTCAGATAATAAAATTAAGGGATCCATTGATACCAATATTCATAAAATACAATACATAATAATAAAATAATATTAATAGTTTAAAATAATTTCCTATGGAATTTTTTTTTCAAAAATATCTTATAAACATTTGCCTCACATATTACGTAATACGCGTATAATATTACCACCTAAAATCTCAAAAAAAATTTTTCTAGTAAGTACCTATCGCGCAAACAATATAAAATATGTTTAAGATATATATACATATATTATATTATTATCTTGGTTTGAAATGATGGACGCAAACACATCAGAGCTGATATTCATGTCAAACGGCAATAATATAGATAAATGTAAAATTATTGATATTTTATGTAAATCAAACAGTTAAAAAAATATGGCAATAATAATAATAACCATCGGCGCGAACTTACTTCTGAAAAAAAAATGATGACACGGTAGTGCTGTCATCATATTTACTATTTACCTAAGTATTTTATTAGTATTGATACATCGTTATATTTTTCTTGTAAATAAAATATAAATATAATATATTATTTTCATAATTTATTAGTAAACAATTTTTAAATATCGACAAAAATTACGATCTTTAGTTTTTATCAATAAAGATTTTAACGGATACCTATTTTTCTAGTGATTATATTAATTCTAAGCATCAAAATGATAATGTGTGTTGAGATAATATTATTATTTACAATATTATATTATTAATATAATATTGTTTGAGAAAAAATAATATATTTTAAATAGTTTAACACCTAACTAGGCATATGAGTACGAAATACGAATAAACGCAATAACACGCCATACCGTACGTATTATATACAATACTGTTTTTTACCAAACGTGTGCAGGGTATTGTACATTAATTAATACCGTAGGCAGGTATACTATGTACAATTAATAACCTAAACGTACTACTCGTGGTACCTATACACTGACTTACGTAGACATAATATACGATGTACGTACGTCATATGTACTCGTACGGTCAGTATCCCTGAGATTCGGTATAACTGACCTATATAAGATTGATCGTCAAGCTTTCGCGGTCGCCACCAATCTCAACCGAGACGGTGAAGAATAGTAGACGAAATATAGCTGCGGCCTGCAGGTACGGTAGATGGTACCGCCTATATAATATATAATAATAGACAGCGTTTCGAGTGGGTGGGGAGGTGGTTCAGCTGGAAATCCATTTCGGAGAGGAAAAAAAAACACTAGGCCGTTCAATTATCTACCGAAAGAGTGTGTTTGACAGATAGTTCGACGCGTGGTAAACGGCGAGCCGAACTTGAAACGTCCGACCGCGTGTATATTATACGGAAGACGCCTCTCCCACCCCCATTCTGACATCATCGCGACCGTTGAAATATAACGCGACCAGCTGAAACTTAAGTTCCATTATATTATTATTATGTTTGCGCGTGTGGTTATTGTTCAGAGTGCTGCGCGCGTTGCTAACGAGGCCACTAAATTAATAATATTGCGTTCTCTGTTCTCGGGGAGGGAATCAAGCGGACGGAAAATAAAAGGCGGAATCCGCCGCGGTCCCGACGTTAATAACGCAGTGAAAACAATAAAAATATACGGATTCTTGTTCGCCACCACTATTTCCGGTTGAACGGACGATCCGAATGACTAAAAAAAAAAAAAATCACGAGAGCAATTAAACGGGGTGGATTCTTTTTATTATATTATTTATCCTAGGAATACACACACACACAACCAACAGACGCGGAAAAAGAATATCTCGAAAACTTGACCTTTTTATTATACCTACGCGTAATATATACTTATGTTTCTCTATTCTTACGTACCTATATATACAGTCGGAAACGCCATAAAAATAAAGAGGAGCTTGGTCACGTGTAAAAAAAAAACAAAAAACGAAAAGAAGACCGACGGAAAAGCTATTAGCCCGTCGCGCGGACGGAGAGGGAAAACAATTTGTCGCCGTTGAAATTGTTCTAACGTAAAAACATCGTATCGTACGTATCACTTAAATATATATATATATGTGTGTGTGTAATATATGTATACGTATGTAAATATTATGCGCACGTGTTTGCGAGTATAATGTCTGCGCTGTCCAAACGCAATAGAATAGATTTTTGAACCGGACGGACGACTATTACGTATATGCGGAATTGTGCCCCAGGGAGCTTTGCGAAACAGCCTTTGCAGAATATATGCTGATGGATGGCCACGGTCCGCGAGAGGTTTACTGACGGTGTAGTATACACGGTCGCATTTGGACTCGAGCCATCTCGATACACTATATTATTATATGCTGCGGGAGGATGTGTGTTTCTTGCCGGAATTCACGTATGTAATTGGCGATATTACATAATATTGTGATCGCATATATATCGCTCAAAAATTACTGCGTGCGCAAAACGACTAATTAATCATAAAAATTGTACAACCTATATATTATTATTATACGACAACTGTAATGGGTGTATGTTATTATGTTTTTGTAAAACATTAGAAACGTATTTTTTGGCTATTATACCCATTTATAATAATATATCTAATATGATATTCATATTTATCGTTTTCGGGTCACGTAGCTTATGATTTATTGGTTTACGACAAGTGCGTTTGAAATCACCTACATTCAAAACATCTGTATATAAATTACACACGCGTGAACTATGCAAGAGCAGTAGCGCATCAAACTCCGATTATTTTATGCTTTTGTCCACGATTGCCAAGGTCATAACATTTCTGATGAATATGAGACCAGCTCGATCATTTTTAATAAGTAACTTGTCGAGTGGGCCTACATCCTTTCCATTTTAAAGTACAACAACTGTACATGGATTTTAAAATCAAGAAATCCAGCTGATGTCACTGTATCACATGGTCTTCCATTTTAATTAATATGTGTTCTTTTCCAGACGCTCAATGGTTATCAGGACCGTTAATTTTATTTCTTATGTACCTATACGAGTCGTTTGAATGACATTGACTTTTAAAAAAGTTTGATTCGATTGACATTGATTTATTTCATAGACCACCTTGAAGTTGTTGAGCTACTCTCAACCTAGATGAGATCCTACTTAAGCGGACGGAGGCCGTTTATTAATCTCTTTGGTAAAACATGAAAAAAAATGTCAGATCTCAAACAACGTAGGTACATACATTTTCTTTTCAATGTTTTGATAAATACCATGTTGTGTTCTGATTTTTTTCCGATGAAGCTAAGACTTTTTTACAACGTATAGTCAGAAAATGCTGCTAACGAGAGTTGTTTAGCTGAAGTCACTACTATAGTGTAATAATACCCATATATTATCTCTCAAAAAAGTTAAATATAAAGTTATATTTATTTATTCTACCTTATAAGATATAGATTAAAAGAAACGACGGAGTTACATATAAAAATACCAATGTACAAATTATTAACATGTTGCATGGTTCTAATTATTAAAGGAAAGTCTTGGCCATAATATAATGTCCACTGGAATAGCACATGAAAAGTTTCGGTGTGTCAAGCCTCACGACCAGGAACTAAAAATGTTAATTTCGTAACAGATCTGAATAAAGTAAATTTAGCCATTCACTTGTACATAAAACATATTATATCCTATTTATCCTTCCGACTTGTAGAGTGTCAAGTTTGGAACATAATAATAAATATGTATATGATGTGTGAAGCGGACGTTGAGTATTCCATTTCTTACTTACAAGTCTTAAAAAGCGATTTTGAATCGCCTCAAGATACTGAATTGGACTAGAAGGTAAGGAGACCAAATTATTGTATTATACTCTATAACTGATTAAACAAAGGCGTAGTAGAGTGTTTTAATGGCTAGTGGATTATCAAAATTATCATAGCTCTGATTTATTAAGCCTAGCAATGAGGATGTTTTATTTTGAATATGTGTGCAAATTATTACATCAAAGAAAGCAAAACATATAGTTAACAATAATAAACTAATATGTCATATTAAACTTGTCCATGCTAATCATGGACACAATTTCTATATGCACATATGACCCAATTTTTATTTTATGTTTTTTTTTTTTGTAAAATTATATATTAATATGATACACGTTGACAAACATAATTTTGATTATACTGTCAAAATTTAACGTGTATTTGACACTTTAAATTACATTTATGTTGGCTTTTATCACTATTTACTGATGCTCAAAGTAGGTAATATTTTATTTTAAATAACAGGTTATACCTACGTGTATAGAAATAATTAATTTTTTTTAGTATATTACACTTTTTTCTGTTTATTTATACAAGTTATTCTGTAAGTGTTTTATAAAAAAAGCAAGCATTTTATTTTATATCAAATGTTCGTTTATTTTTGTTAAAACAAATTTAAAAACAAGTAAAAAAAAAATTAATCAGTTTATATTTTATCTTGTTTGAACCACCACTAACCTCTAATCTAGTTGAGGGTATTTAAAATGTTAATTAGCTTTAAAACTATATTATAATTAAAATATATATAAATATACATAATATACTATACATATTTTTATTTTGTAAAAAAAAATATATAACCAAGCAAAGACTTATTTAATTTATATATTAATTTTAAAAAAAAACTTATAAAATATATAATATGTATTTCATTATTTTTATAATAAATTCCGATTCGTTTTAAAATCAAATTTGAATAGCATTCATCATATTTAAGAAGAACTATTTTAATGTATTCGTATTAAAATAATTACTGTTCAAGTAAGTATCGTAATAAATGCTGTAATCAATATTTATTTTATTGTTGTTTTTCCGTCATAATGTCACGTTGGTGGTTGTGGTCGGATATGCCTTCACAATCATGACCAATAACTACAATTAATTGTAAAAACATTCCAAGTACCCCACAACTGGTCAAAGTAGTGCGTCTTACTATAAGTTACATCAATAAGTCGATTAAATACCTATTAATTTCAATTTGTATTAATTTTTTTTAAATTAGTCCTGGTGTCAACAAATACATTTTAATACTATTTCTCACTTTATTAAACAGTGTTTATGTCGCTTATTTTATTACATATTTTCTAAAGTTATGACTGAATATTTATTACGACTGAGGTGAAATTAAAATATAGTCTCTGGTGTTTGAATATACATTTTAAAATGTGGTATGCCACTTGTGTTGAGTGTATTTAAAAATTGTCTTTTGGAACTTATTCTTATATTCAGTTGATAGTTAAATCTGTTATTTATTTATAAATTGAATAATATATAGGTATAATATTTTTTAGTAAATGTTACCTAATAAATATGAATTCATTTAAATTTACTATTAATTTATTAATAATATATATAACCATTAAACTATACTTATATTTTTTAAAAAAATTACTAATTTATATTATATATTTGATTAAGCCTACCTAATGCAATTGAAACAATCATATTTATAAATTGATATGAAGAGATTGTATAAAAATGTTTAGTTTCATAATTATACGTGTATATTGTATATACCTATATACCTATATATTTATGTATATCATACATAAATAAAATTTATATTATTTTTAATTTAGCGATAAATTATTAAATAATTATATTATATATTTGAGTCGTTAACGTTAATACAATTGAAACCTCGATTGAAACTGAACGATGTTATTTTCAAAAATATAATTCATAATATACAACTTACTGATACTCATACCATAAATACAAACAAAATTATGGAGACAATATAAAACAACAATAAATAACAACAAAATAATATTCAAATATAATAAATGTAATAAATATATAATAACAACAAATTAATAAAAATAATATATTGATTCGACTAAAAACAATGCAATCGTTATCTTGTTTAAATAAAACAAAATTAGATAACGTGGAAAATATTCTTATACCTTGTTATACATTAATAATATACGTATTATGTAATATTTATTGTTAACTTTCTTAATTTATAAACAGACAAATAAACACAACGTCACAAAATCATAATTTTGAAGATTAAAACATTTTACTGTTTTTTACTGTTTCATTCACAATAAAACGATGAACATAGAGCAAATATACGTTTATTATTTTTATTTAAAATGATTGTTTTATAATAGGTATACATTAAGTATTACAATAATATTTGATTTAGAAACCATCACACATAAGCAATATACATTTCATCGGCATTTGGAATGTGTTTGTTAGAATGTAACAGACTTTATTCATCAACCATAATATTATTAGAAAATTAATCGTTATACACAGCAATACAATGTGAATAATATTATTATACGACAGACTCGAGCAGCTACAATATTTAATAATACAATTGTACTCTAATCAAAAAAAGAACCGTAGAAATGTTAGGTTTCAGTACCACATATTAATAATGCCGAGCTAATTACTGGCCACTGTAATATTATATGTTATAATTTAGACATAAGCCAGTGGCGACGACCTGTCAGGCGCACGTGACCCTATCGGAAGGGTCTAGCATATAATATAGGGGAGTTCCTTGTGGAGCTCTCGGATTCAGTCGTCACAATAATTCATTACTTAGCACTTAGAATAATGTTCAATCGGAATGTACTGTAGGACTTGAAACAATTTTATTAAACTGGGACTTAAAAATATTCGAGGGACATTATTATTTAGATTTATAATATCGTATAATATGGTCATCAGAACTATATTTCATTCAATACTATATTCGAATTTTTAGCCATATAATTGTAATTTATTTTAGTTAAGTATTTGTTTACAATAATGTGGTCTTGTGGCTTGATTCATTATTGGTACTCAATCAAGTACCGAGCCGCTTGCAACAATGTATGCAGTAATATAACTATATAGATCTTTTTAAATCTTGATTTCTATAAAATAATGCACGACACTTTGAACTTATTATAAACTATTATTATATTGGATACAAGAACAATACATGATAGGTATAGCTAAAACATATAAACAATAGGAAGGCCTTCCGATTTATTTAAATTAATGAGTTACAGGGTCAAATTTCAACAATGAACCATAACCTGAGGTTCAACATTTTAAGCAATAAACCTTGACATTATTTTGTCACGTATAACTTTTCTGGGGACGAGAGAGAGAAAAAAAAGCAATACAAACACACAAAACGACATTTTACAAGTGTCAGATTCATATACTAGATGTTTGTTGTTTGCACCCTCTTTTCAGTCCTATTGTCATGTAAACCCGGACTTCCCTTTTCATCGCCACCGCTGTATAATCCTCTGGCACACAATTTTCACTTTCATATTATCAACCTTGCCCGTGCGGTGTTGTCTGACAGTAGGATGATACACATACGAGTCATGGATAATAGTAAAAGTTTAAATACCTAATATGTTTGATGATTTTCATTGAAAAAGGAGAAAAGGGAGGAAAATGTGTGAAAACAATGACGTCATGGTGAGTCCGTCTCAGTCCATTCTCCCGTGCACATAAACGTTTCACAGCACATTCATTTACACGATCTTAGTTTTAACTTTTCTCCTCATCTGCACAACGTCCACCACACGAAAGCCAAAAAAAAAAAGAAGAAAAAATACCATTGAATTCGCGTCGGTTCACGCGCATATATTTCGGGCCTTTGAAGTGTAGACGGGTCGTTTATGTACAGCAGATCGCCCTCAGATAGCCGGATGACTGTTGATTCAGCTCGTTCACCGATAAAAGAACCTAGTCGAGAGAGGTCGTACCCAAGCACTGTCCAATTACAGTACCTGCGGCGTTCGGTACCAGCGTACAACGAATCTGAGTATCTGAAATTGCTATTCCGCATTTAGATAAACATCAAAACCATCCCTCTTGTTCCTTATTCGCAGAGAGTTTTTCCAACATTTTTTACACATCGAACGTGTATAATATTATGGCCATATAACATGTGAGTGCAAAATTTGAACACGTATTCTGATATGATATAGCAGGGGTGGCCAGCGAGAAGAGACTCGCGAGCCACCAAATATTTTAATAAAAATTGAAGAGCCAGGATGTTAAAAAAAAAAGGCCATATTATTATATATTATATGACCTTTTTTGGCTCTTACGTAAATTTACGTCTATTGTTACGTTAAGATGCAAGCCACAAAAGTCTATGACGCGGGCCGCGGTTTGGCTACCCCTGTGGTATAGTAATGGATCGCAGTGCTCACCAGCGTCATGGAATTACAAAATTAATGTTGGTTAGGATTAACATCGGTAGTAATATTAACTACGCGCCTATATAATATTATTATCTGCTAGACGAATTGATGGACAACAAAATTGTTTTCGCCATTCTATGTAGTACTTTTACATAGTACTTTTGGACATTATAATATGTGCATGTATTGGGTTAGTAAATATTAATTAATAGTTAGGTTCCTATTCCTAATAACACGCATAGTTTCCAAATGACTATTGTTTGAATACAAGTATTTGTAGAATTTTACTCGTACAATAGACACAATAATAGAAATTAATAACGAATATTATGTTTCGAACTATAATAGACAACTGAGAATTACAACTGCTTCATGAAATAATTCGCAATTTATATTGTTGGGTATTTCATTTTTTGTTCGTGGAATTCATATATTAATACGCAAGAAAGCACTTATTGTTGTACCAATTATACTTTTCCTCTATATACATATAGTAGGCGAAAAATAGAAATATAATTGGAAAGGTATTATCAAATTCAGTTGCACAATCGAATAAAAAAGTTACACAATATATTATTATGTTTCCGCTAACGCAAGTAAAATACAAAAATAGGAATACAGCAATGGCGCCATCTGTCCAGTAAAATACAACAAACAAATAAAATCCCGTTTGAAGTCGGGTAATACAAAATATCAAAATCAGTAATACAGTCGATTCCGATTTATTGGGACACATCGGTTGCATGTCATTTTGTCCCAACAAAGCGGTTGTCCCAATAATCCGAAATGAAAAAAAAAAACATATAAATTTATAGAAAAACTGATTTTTTATGTTTTTATTATTACAAATACATGTGTATTACAATAACACAATTATAGAAATTATTTAACTATGCAAAAAGAAAAACATAGTATATGTATTATAACCTAAATATTTATAAAAGTACATATTAATATGTATATATATTTTATTTTTTTATTATTTTATCTTACTTAAAAAAATTATGAATATTACTTTGTTTTTTACTTATTATTGTTTGTTGACGAATGTAGTCTGAACAAGTATCCGAAGCACTTATCGGGGTTCCCTCACTTCCTTGTTGAAGAAAAAATAATCTCATTGTTTCCATAGATTTCTTTGCCTCCTGTAGTATTACGCGAGTCAGTCGCGATTGTCAGACTATTGATCTATTAATATTTACTATTAAACTTGATAAAAATGTCCCAATTATCCGGATTCATGGCCCAGATAAGCGGCGTAATTTTACATTAGAGGTATACATTTGTTTTCGTAATTGTAGAATTGTCCCGATTAAGCGGCTGTCCTTATTAACCGGTGTCTATTAAACGGAATCTACTATATAACCAATTTATTTAATAATTGAAAACAATACCTGCTTAATTATTTTTTGGTTTTTCAAATGTACATAAAAAGACAATGTTCGTAGAGTAATATATAGACTTAAAAACTAAAATGGAAACTATGGATAATATGATAGTATTACTTCCGCCTAAAGGAGTTCTGTGACTTATTATATACCAGTGGCGTAATTAGAAATTGGTCCTGGGGGGACTAGACATTTTTTTACACACATAACACTAAATTTTCTAGTGCAGTGCTGTGTGTTATATATAAATTATAAAGGCTCTGGGAGGATCTACCCCCTCATCATACCCTTAATTACACCCCAGTACTACTATTATATCATTCAATTTTCAGAGAACAAAGTTTCCAGTTATTCCCGGTTTCGCAATAAAAATTAATAAGTCACAGGGATAAACATTTGATACGGTCGGTATTTTATTTATGTGGTAATTTTTCACAGCCAAGTTACATACGTCAAAGTAATTACTTATGGTTAGTTCTTAATAAAATTTCAGATCAAATTTATTTCTCTTTTAGATAAATAAAACGATTTCACTTAAAATCGTTTTTTTATGATTTTTGAGTTATCTAGAGTAAAATTACCTCTTACACAAATTATAGAAGATAATATTTTTGAGGGTTTAACATTAAACATAGGTATTGGTTTTATATTTTATTGTTATATAACTTTTTAATCAACTCTAAAAAAAAAATTTAATTTTAAATTATGTTTAAATTGTTTTGTGGCAATAATGTTTGGAAAAACATACCCTCAAATATATTATTCTCTATAATTTTTTTAAGGGTGATTTTACTCTAAGATTACTCAAAAAAAATAAAATGATGATTCTGAAAGAGTTGAAGAGAGATAAAACAAACAGTTCGCTGAGATCCTATTGATAGGTTGCGATTTTAAATTTCTGAATACATAGGACAAGAGCATTTAGCTAACCAAAAGCATTGCACACACCGAAGTTATGTACTAAAAATTAAATTAAATGCAATGTAAATATTTTTTCAATTATTAAAAAAATGATTTGGAATTGTTGCAATCATTAGTAATAGCTACAATTACCTAAGTATACGTACCTCTCCTCTCGCAGAAAAAGTCACAACAATAAATTATAGCCAAAAAAAAACATATTCTCAACCAACTTGGTGCTTTGGAGAAAGATTGTGCACTATGTCAACAAAAAGTTTGCAAAAAGAGAAAAAATAATTAAAATAATTTCTTTTTTAAACATGAATCAATTCAATTTTTATTCTGAATTTTAATTCAAACAAAAAAAAAAAAAACAAAATAATGTTTTAAACTCATTTTAAGTCCCATAAATCACAGCAATTAAATAATATGGTTTTTCTAGTCATTTTTCTTACCTGTATAAATATCTAATTTTGTAATATATTAAACTTGTTAAATGTCCATAAAATAAAAATAATGAAATAATTTTGAAGAAAGAAATTTCTTAATATTCCGTTATTCATGCCATTATTATTATTATTCATTATTATTATATTTTATATTTTTAGTACACCAAAAAATGAAGAAAATAGGCGTTAATGGGCATAGTTTTTTTAATTTATAGGTGGAACTTTTGAAAATTAATAGCCAGGTTAGTTAATTAAATTTTAAAACCACCAGCTATACTGTAAGTACCTACTAATTTGAAAATATTACTGTCAAATTCCGTTCCAACATTACCAACCCGAGTCAGATGAAAATGAAATAGAAATAGAAATAGAAATATTTTTGCCCATTTTAATTATTTAATATTTATTTTTAATAACCATGTTTGATATTTATTTCAGTGCCTATTTTAGTGAGGCTGTCTACCACACCAAAAAGTCTACTTTTCAGTGTTTTTACCAAATGTATAGAAACAGTGTTCATTACGGATTTGGTCGCTGTAGATGAACTTAAATATTACAATTTATGGTACGGACTGAGAAATGTAATAGGTTAGTTTAGATACTCCAAAAAAGGTCATTGATAAAACCAAGTTTCGTTTAACTCCAGATAAAAATGTATCAATTTCAGAATTTGCACAATGGTGACAAATATTATTGTTTAATGGATTGTATTTAATTAATAACCTACAGATTTACTTAAACTGTAAAAAGTGAGAAAAAAAACTACTGTCTAAGAAAAAAATAAAGTATTACATAACAATATATGACTATCAGAAATAATAATAATATACAGCTACGCATACGCTCGTCTTCGATATTACACAAAACAAACTTTTAACGAGAAACGAGGGTGTTACGAACGTGTCAGTAGACATCGATTCTATTTTAATACTTTTTACACGCCGTATGTCATACATATATGGATAATATATCATATATACCTGTATATGATCCAATATCATATATTATTATACATAGACGACGACGATTTTAAAAGGTTTGCTAGGGTCAGGTACCGTGAAGTACGTAGGTACCCGACCATTCGATAACAATTTTTTTATCCTACCACCAATAACTGACGAGCTATGACATACGTGCGATAACGATATTTTAAATTCTCTCCCTCGTCTGTTCGTCGTACAATACATATGGATATGGCGAAACTACAGAATACGATGTTATCGTCATCGACATATATATATATCAATTTTGTGCGAATTCAGTGAGTCGGTGACGGTTATAACCTGGTAATAGGTATGTCTACGCCGAACGGTCATAATAATATAGTGGCGCGGTTAAATATATTTCCATTGATATTTTGATACGCGAAAAATAAATCCTGTTTTTATTACCATATAAGTATAATGATAAATTCTAAACCAATAATTGCATATAAAAACGGTGTACGTGAAAGGGGTGATTGAATTTTATATATTATTATTTATGTTATCGTTTATACTGAGTAAAGATGTTCGAAGATTTTCAAAAAGTTTTCAATAAGTAGCAATGGTTAACTGGCTAGTACCCGTTAGCATAATTCCACTATATTCAATTAAATTAATATTCATATTAAGTTGAGTTTGAAAAGATAGACTTAATATTATTTCAATCAATATGAAATTACGCGAAAGATATTAAAATGTATAAATATTTGTATAGACGTTTTAATTTATGAAGTATTGTATATTGTTATACAATGCTTCAAATAATATTAAAATTAACATTATTATATTTAGGTAATAAATATATAATAGGTATCTATGCAATCGTATATATGTTTACAATGTGTAATTAATATTATTAAAATGTCTTCATAAACAATGTTTGGTCGTTTAGTGTAGTCTTAGAAGATGAGGTGGAGTGAAAGTTTATACAATAATTATTCATTAAAAACTACTTTGAATAGCTCCACATACAATTTATTACTGTCCATGCGTAAGACAAGAATGACTTGCATCAATTTCAACAACTATAAGAGTATGCCTCTGTGCCCGAGTCTAGTGCCATAACAATATTTAGGAACATTTAAATGTCTTAAAAATACAAAGGAGTTCTGAAGAACAAAACGGTAAAGAACAGAATTGTGATGATTGATTACAATATGGTTGGATTTGATTTGTTTTAGTTTGTAATTTGTTGTAGCTAACCAATATATATGCCTATCATTATCAGTGGCAAATACAAGGTAGTGACGTGGAGGTCAGAACCCCACATTCGCTTTTTATTACCTTAGTAAAAAGTCTTGAGAGGGTGGGGGATTTCCCCTATAATTTCCCATTTAGCTATGTCGTTTTTTTTTTGACCCCCCCCCCCCCTTCAGAAATCATGTATACGCAACTGAATGATGATTATCATAATATAATTATCATTTATGACATAAACAGGTGTATAGTAGGTCTACTAATGTATCATGTTAATATAATACCTATAGTCAGGAGAATAAAAAGTGGCCGTTGGAGATATGATAGCAACCTTTTCTTTTTCTTAAAAAAAATAAGGGTTCTAAAACTTGTGTACAGCAACATTCTAATACATTTGCATTAGGTAATTATGTATCTTTATAACTATATTTAATACATATTTCAAATGCACGCGATTTATTCTGCGAAACCATAACAACAATTAACCACTAAAACGCAAATACCAGTGGCCACTTTCCACTATCCCAACTATATATTGCACATTATTATAATTGTAAACACGATTCGTGTACCGTACTCGAGTAACACCGCGGACCTTTACATAACGATAAATACGATTATAAATAAACGACATAATGTCGCGGTACTCACGTGAGATCGGCGTTACCCAGACAGTTTCCCGAGTAGGAGCACTGGTACAGACTGCACACGTCGCTTCGCTCGTTTCCGGCGGGCCTCATCTCGTACGTGATGTTGAAACCGTACACGTCCATCAGGTCGTCGTGCACGCGTATGTGGTTACCCTGCAACCGGTCCAGCTGGAACCGGATGACCAGGTACGGTAACGTGGACACCATGGACTGGCCGTACTGCGTGATGTGCGACTTGTTGAACACCTCGCGCACGGTGACGAAGCCAAAGTCGGGGGGATATTGCGAGTACTCGGTGATGGTCAGCCCGTCGGTGACGAACAGCTGCGTGAAGTACACCTCGATCGTGGTCTCGATGGCCGCGGCGTCCGCTTGGATCACCCACTCGCACTTGATGGGTACGGTGAACGGGCCGGGGAAATTCGGCGTGGTGATCACGCCCTTGGTGCCGACCAGCGGCAGGTCCTTCGGCGTGCCGCACAAGTCTGGCGCGCCGGTGGACCCTTCGTCGCCGCCAACGCCGTCCACCTCGTTGCCCACCGCAGTCGTCGGTGTGGCCACACAGAGCACGGACAGCGCGACAAGAAGCAAGGCCGCGCACGCATGCCAACGCGACCCGGCCGCGGCTGTCTTGCGGTGTTCACCGCGGGCGATCATCACCACGTCGCCGCCGTATCGGCCGTAACCGGCATCACCGGCACGGCGAACCGACTCTGTCGGCGGTCCGGCCGAAACGCCGTTCCGGTGTCGTTCGAGTCGTGCACAAAATATAACGATGGCCGCCGTAGTGGCCGCGGCTGACGTCCCACTCGTTTTCGCCGCGAGCGATGCACACTCAATACAACCGTATCCGCCACTGCCAGCGTTGTTGTCGCTGCAGCCGCTGTCGCGGCCATTTCCCGCTTTCTGAGAACAAACACGTCAATATTATTAGGTTGGTAGTGTAATCAGTGGCATATGGTGAGATTCAGTGACCATAAGGTATAATATATGAGTAGAGGTCACCCTTAAGAGGACGTGATACCCGCATGTGTTGTCTCCGTCTTACAAGTGCGTAACATAGCAAATTTTACGCTCAGCAGAATACGTGTAGCTTTTATGTTTTTGGGCTGAGTACAACTTATATTTTTCAACCTATTTTCGTAATGCCTTGTTTATTGCCATAGAAACGCAAATAAACAATAAACGAAAAAAAATTAAATTAAATTCCTAACAAAATGTACTTATGCAGAAGAAAAATATCTATAAAAAAAATATCATAGGTACTACTTATAATAATAATACAAAAGACTTTTTTTTTGTCATGATAAAAATTCCGCAGTGCCCTCCCCCCCCCAACTTGAACGTACTTGTGGTGCCCTGGATAAAATACGCTATTTATTGCAATGTTATAATGTGGCAGTAATGATATTAAACATATGGATACGGAATTCCTATATTTATTATTATCTTTACCGAACATACGTATTTCGGTCAACATAACGGAGAGAGAAACGTTGGTTCACCTTCGCGCAAAAGCTGCTGAACGATAAATAAAGTAACACAGAAGTGTGAAAATATATGCACCGGTGTTATGGTTAAGAGTGAAATCAGTTAATTTGACTAACATATTTTTATAAAATGCAGCATGCCAGCATCTATAAGTTGAATAACAATGCATAACAGGGATGATGGTAATATCTTAACGGCCACGGCACGCAAAAGTTATATTTTTAATTCATTGTATCTAGTGTCTACATTGCATTAGATAATTAAAAAAAAATTGTGAAATTGTGAAAAACATTATTAATTGTTTACAAATAATTAAGTTACCAATTATAAACATTTTTAACTCGCTCTTACCGTATGTACATAATAAAATGTGTACTTTGAAAACAGTGACTCGTTCTAAAGAAACTCAATATTCGTGTCAACATACGCGATAATGATTACTTTCCACAATGAATTGTTTCAAACCAAAACATAAAAATAATACAATTATGGTCGGAAGCTATATAATACTGCTTAATATGCTTCATTAAAACATTTAATTAAGACCAACAAAATACACAACTGATTTTATAAAATTATAACACATAGAGATTACTAGGTGTAAACACAGATATACACTATAATAACACTATTTAGTAGTATATATCTGTGGGTGTAAATAAGTTTGACATATTGTAATATTATAGACAACAGTCTGTGTTGCCTGCAATATTCGAATGCCGTTTTACAATAAAGTCACGGTTGCAAATTCGACGATTTTTCATAATATTATCGACGAATTTAATTCGAAATTTGAAATAATTGAGATGCGAATTCAATTCTCAAGACATTTTAGACCAAATCTCAATAACAAAATTTGCTTTTGCAGATTTTAGTGCAGATTTTAGACGTTAATGAGCAAACATGTTTTTATTTCTTATTCGGAAAAAATATGATGGATTCAACAACACTTTTATGATCAGCTATATAATTTTTGCATGTGGCATACTGACATTGAAACAGTTACTTTACAAGACACCCAACTTTTTTTTGGTGTTGTATATTAGTTGCCATGTTGGTATACTAAACACGATGACGGAGTCAGAATTTAGTTTCGAAGTTATTGCCATTTCAAGTTTTTTTTTGTTTTTACGATACTGCTTAAATAGCAATTTTGCAATTTCTGTAAACGATGTATCGTGGTAGAATGGGAAACCTGGTATCATAGGAGCATGGCCGAATACTAAAGGACTCTAAGTTTTTTTTGAACTTTTTTATTCGATTTTTGAACTTATTTTCTTCAACACTCACTCGGACTGCTTAAATCGAAAACATCCTTCGATTTGCTATGTGAAACCACTTCGTATCAAAAAAAAAAAGATAAAAAAGTTTAGTGAGTTTTAATGTATTCGATCCGTTGGTTTCTCATAGGCCACATTGTCCTATATTATATGATGGCGATTGTGTATTCACATCGTTTTACGCACTACAATTATTGTTATACGTTTGTACCTACTCTGTTTTAACATTTAAGATACCTAATATCAATAGCAATGATATAATATGCAATGTTTTTGGAAAATATTTGTTCAACCTACCATATACATTATACATAATAGTTAAATAAATTACTTATTAAAATATAAATAAATTATAAAATATTATCCTAAGAAATAGTGGCTAACAGACCACTATTCTCTGCTTCTCTACTTTGAATTATTTTTTGTAAGCTGTGCTGTTTTATCATAGAATTGAAATTTGATATATCCATTAAAGTGACTTACTCAATGACTAGGTAAACTTAAGCTTACTTTATAGCAGATAGTTACCTACTTCTCTAGTTTTCTTTTTTTTTATAAATTTTATAGTTTATATAGTAATATGTATAATAATTTTGGTATTTTGTACAGATAACTGCCTTGGATTATTTAGTAAATATTTGCCTATATATTTGAGTATTTATAAGTACATATTATCAGCTACAATTAATTCACAGCCGCAATGGTAATTTTTTATAAAAAATATTTCTTACAAAATAGGGTTCGTAGAAAAATACCGATATTCATTGTGGAGGGGAAAAAATTATAAGGGTACCTAATATCCATAGCAAACTGTGATTGAACAAATCAATGATAGGTACAAATATTGTAAAAACGTGAGTATTAAATACCCACGGTCTGCAGTCGATAAGGACACAATAATGCATGACTTTTGTGTGACATATTTTACTGTATAGAATACATTATTTCCTTTCGCAGAAATGATACCATTGATACCGAATTGTTTTCCTATCACGATATACGAAAAAATAAAAACACACCAGCTGATAATATCGTGTGGCACCGATAATGTATTATGTATACGACTACTACACCCGCTACTTTGATTCGAATTCCGTCAGGTCACGTCGTCCGGTGAACTTATTATTTACAGTGGCACGACGAAAACCAGAGGGCATCGTATGATTACCGTACGTTTTCCAGGCGACAACCACACGGTTACTATACACTCGCCCGCGCGGGATAAGCGATTTGTCGATTGTTTGCCTTTCGGTCCGCGCCGGATCCGCGAAAAATCCGTTTACCCGCACGAACGAGTCTATCCCCGCGATTGGCTATTTCACACGAACCGCACGCGCGTACAACAACAACTTACAATAATAATAATAATATCCTACCCGGCAATAACGACCACGGCACAGTCCGATCGACCGCGATTATAATAATATATATACAGTGCGGCGCAGACGTTTGTCGACAGTTTGCAATATTATCACAATAATAATAATAATAATGAGAATAATATATCTTTCGTCGTGTTGAGTCGATATTATTATTGTTATTATTGTTTTTGTGGCGCGCTGGTCGGGCGGACAACATATTATATTATAGGGGAGTATATAGCGGTTAAGTTCTTTACTCTATGCAGGGTTTATCGCCACGCGTTCTTAGCGAACGAGTCGGAGGTGGTAAAAAATTAAACCAAACCCATCGACTTCCCGTCCTAATAAATACAATGCGATATTGTCGATGTTCCGGCAGCCATAATATTATTATTATAAAATCGTATAATTATAATTTATCGTATCAAAAATATCATTCTGCCTCGACATTTGCTCATACGCCATCATACTCAGCTGGGTTCCGACTATACAGTTATAAATAACGACGTGACATTACATAATATTTTATATTATTTAATATAATTACCAAAATTTACCTACTAAGTACCAACTACTACCTACCTATGCTCGTGATTTATTTTTATTTCACACTTTTTATCAAAAACGATTTGTCTATCTGTAGAAAAAAAACCACTTTCACCTAATCATTTGAAATATTAATTAACATCGTTTGCAATCGAAGGTTTCGAACACTTGACCCTTGGCATGTTTACAAATTAAAAATAAATTTATTGTCTTTCAACAAGCGGTGGTAGCGATGAGGCACTTGTGGAAAAAAAACAGATGGATTATGGCGTTATACTAATAAATACTGGATTTTCAAATACTATTGATACCAATGGACTGTGTGTCTGGGCATGAATTTCCGATAGCTGCGACGCACGACGTTGCGTTGAGTGCTGATACTCGCACGCACTATAAATTAAATTTATTATACACTAGCTGTATTACTCGGGTGTGTCCGGGAATAAGTAAAACCGACATGGCCAATACACCTGCGGCGGATAGTAATAACTAATAAGTAACTTTTTTTCTCACGTGTAAATAAACGAATAAATTGCGTGGTGGTGTGATTTTAATATAATTAATATCATGTATGCCTCCCCCCCCCCCAAAAAAAAAAGTCCAATCTATTACCTAAACCGTTGTCTGTCTTTGAATCAATCGAATATTTTTTAAGTCTATAAGCCAAATATATCCAATCATATTAACTATTTTATAATATGTAATCAATGACCAAAAATAAATATTCGATTTTCGTGAACAGAAACAAAATTCGTCTGTGAACTATACCTACCTACTATCTATATAATAGTATAATATATGGGTTTCTCACCAATATGGGTTAAAGTAACAAACTCCCCCAATTCTCGAGGAAATTCTTTTGATATAACTTTTATTAAAAACAGTCTAGTATAGTTTTTTATTCTATAATGGACAAAAAAAAACATTAAAATTCCAGTTGATGAGTATAGACCACTAAATACATAAAACTGTTTAAAGTACAATTAATAATACAATTTGTCATACCCCCCGGTGTTAAAGGTCTTAATATATTTTTTCACATTCTACTGTCTAAGCTTATTTGCCTCATTGGTCAAGTTTTTATATTAAATATTTTCAAAGCAACACTACTACAATATCTAAGAACTAATACAAAAATATACAATATTTTATATTGTTTTCTCAGCTTAGTCAGCTTAGTTTCACCATCGAACTGACAAATAATTAGACTAAAAGTATGATATTACAACACTATTCAAATAATATAATATATATCAATATTTATTATTTTATGCTTAATACAAGAATTTGCCGTAGACCAATTCATAACACGTGAGAAATTTTTACCAAACGTTAGCGTTCAATGTCTAATATAAATTTAACTGTGTGACTTTTAAAAAATATGCAGACATATATATATTAAATAGTACCGATTTAAAAATCAAAATTCGTAAAAAATGTTTACTAAAATGATTTTTATTCTTAATGTAAATGTTATGAAACAAATTTATATCTGACTCTGCAATAAATTCCATTTCCTACAAAAAGACGCAATAAAGTTCGGGCTCTAAAAATGTCTTTCGATGCAGAGGTACCACTTTTGGGTTCATGATAATATTATATTCAACGACCTAACGATTTACGACAGAGCGATTATCTTAGGTTTCATCATAAATTCATAACATTTAACCACTAAGGTACTTGTTCTGCAAAATATTCGTTTTTACCAAACGTGCGGCCACTATAAATATTTATTATATTTTATCTATATTTATAATATTATGTACGAACAGCCTTCAAACTTTTCATCCCAATAGAATGCTACGTACCTACAAAGTAACCTGCGAGCGATGACAATGCTATATATGTACCTGTGGTAAACCTGAAAATGTAGATGTTTCAGTGGAAACGAAAAACGAATCATCTGCTGAGGAAAACTTTACAGTGAAAAGCCGATTGCACAATTCACCGTCATATTGAAAGCGACAAAAATCTATTCACGTATTTGTTCTGTTCACGGTTCAACTATATCACATACAATAAGCATCAATCAACGCCTTATAGTGATATGAAAATAAAATATATATAGGTATCGGTAAAAGATTAGAAAATATCCGAAATATAGTGAGGAAATAAAAGAAAATTCCTTACTGACAAAAAAAAAACAAAAATAACAATAACAATAACTAAGTATAATTTAATATATTGACATCTGATTCGGATATTTAAAAACACATTTCAGAGTGTCTTACCTAACTGATATTTTACATTAACCTATATCATTACAGAATTTAACAAATGGGTCCTTTTTTATTTTATTAATCGAGGACAATTTTTAGCAATTAAATTTCAGATATACCAAACAATAAAAAATGTATTATTTCAAGATTACATATTACCGGTTTTCCAATTGATCTATATTTTATTTAAAAAGCTCTGTCATTTAAAATATCAAAATACTGCGCAAATTGGTAAATTGGGCACCGTTTAATGTATCGATTTTTCAAGTTCAATGAATTATCATTACTATCGTTTTTAAAATAATATGACAGAATTATATAGGTAATTACAATTAATATATTGTAAAAGGTAACGTGTTTTCTATATTTAGTATGTTACTATGTTTTAATTATTATAATAAGCAAAATAAAAATGTATATACAGATTATATATTTTTTAAATATAATAATTGTATTATTATTTATGAATATTACTTGTTTCAACCTGGAAATTAAAAAACATCATTAAAATATTATTATTACTCCTATAAACAGTGAAATTCATAAAAAATTTAGTTAGTGGAAATCTATTATAAAATGTGCAAATTAATATGGGACCAAACAGAGTTTGATAAAATACGAAATATTTACTTTGAGAGTACCTAACATATTATGCTTATTACCATGCGCTGATACGATGATATAATATAGTATTAAATTGCCAAAAAATACTGATCACTGAAAGAATTCCTAGAAGTATTTAATACGTAGGTAGTTTGAATTTTTCTAAAGAAATTGTGCTTAAAATGTATGATAAATATAGTAGGTATGCATAGAGTACTGGTGGGAGGACTTTTCTCCCCGAACTTACTTTGTAGACATTAATATTTTATCTTTCTCGTTAAATATTTCTGAGAACACCTGAACATCCCGGTATGCTTAGTAATATATAGGGACATTATAGAAGAATATATTATTATGGCACTTAAATTTAAAATTGGCTTTTTTTTAAAATTTAATTTAATTTATCAATTGAAACGTGTACAATATTTAAATACAATTGATTTTGATGCAGTGTTAGAAACATTTTATTAAAATTATTTTACATCTCAGAGTATTTTAAATGTCTAGGATTTTTTTGTTAATTAGTTAAATCTATTATTAATGTTGGTAGTATAAAAAAAAAAGGGGGAAAGTAGGTAAGTGCTTAGCTGTACAGTAGATGTAGTGTACCTCGTCATTGAGTAAGTCATTGTAATATATTATGTGTTTAATTTTAATTAAAATTAAAATTATAAATGATTGCATATAAAAAAACGATTCTGAGCGAAGACCGTCTGTTAGTCTTTTTTACTACTATTATATTATGTACCTATATATTATAATAAGATCTTTATATTTATACCAAAGTATTTTATTTTACTATTAGTAATATGACAAGTTGAATTAATTTTTGCCAAAAACAATGAGTTTTAAAATGTCATCGTGTGTATAAAATACGATAATATTATATACATTAAAAGTTCTAATTGTCCGTGAATAATACATTTAAATTATAACAAAATCACTAAAATCGTTATTCTTTGTTTAAATTTAAAATTTTGTACAAATTCGAAATTAAAATTTACATACAAATAATTGTTTTTGTATTTTTTTTAGATTTGTTAAAATACTTATGAGGGGGTTCCAATGTATTACATTTTATTGATATGCTAGGAAAAAAACTAAAAAATGCCTCATGTCTACAAACAATATCCAATAGGTAGCTCAAAAAGAGTTAAATTATATCGTGTATAGAAAATATTAATATAGAAATTTGGAGAAAATTTAAAGTTTATACGGGTTTTTTTAGTTACACCAAAAAACCAAAATTGGTGTTGTAAAAATTTATTTTTATTTTAAATTATTTTTGTTCCTAAAATAATTAAACGTCAGTCATACTACCCTCCGTGGTATAGTAAATATTTTATAGAAACTATTTAAAAAAAAAAAAATTGCTCATAAAGTGTTTAAGAGTTCGGGTTTGGTGAGTGATTACAATAAATTTTCTAATCTTCGTAGTAAATGTAAGTTTCTCTCTAAAAAAGATTATCTTAATTATATAAATAAAATTCAAACTAATTTAAAAATCAATCCTAAAAAATTTTGGAAGTTCATAAACAGTAAACGTAGAAATAATTTTTTACCTAATTGTATGCATTTAAACACAGATGAATTTAATACTCCTAAGGATATTATTAATACCTTTGCTAATTACTTCTCAGTGTTATGAAACTACGATA
>NC_042495.1:118532170-118589952 GCF_005508785.2 Acyrthosiphon pisum | reverse complement strand
TTATTATTATGTATGTAAATTGGGCCTGGCCCGTTTAAAACTTAAATAAATAAATAAATAAATAAATAAAAATATTCATTTTCCCCTTTTTTTCTTTTTTCTAGATTAAATACTTGGAATATATACTTTTGACTCCCCACAGTATCTCCGACCAGATACAATTTACTACAATAAGACATCCCGAAAATACAAAGTTAAAGCATTGTTTCTACTAGAATAAAACGTGTATTCACACACACACAATACAAAAAAAAAATACATAGCTCTGTAAAAGTGTAAAACGTATACATTCATATTTCTTGAGCTCAAAATCTAAAAATATTTTATCTAGTGAAATGTATAAAAATATATAATATAATTAATTTTGCATTTGGAAAAAATAAAAATTTAAACCTACCTACCTACGTTTCCGTAAAATTTTCAAAATAAATACGGATGTTAAAAAAGGATGTACACAACAACAACAAAAAACTTAATGCCATAATAGCGTGTAATATTATACGGGACGTGTGAAACGTTTCAAATAATGTAATAAATTACTATTATATCAGACGCCGGCCGCATATAACTACAACAACTATACGTATAATTTTGTAGCAGAGAAAATCGCGTAGATGGCCCACTTGCTCGCACACACACACACACACACACACACACACACACACAAAAGCACATATACCTATACGATACATTTCTGGAGCTGATGAACGAATTTCTACCGTTTGGGCTGTGTCAAGCCTTTGACTTACCGCAACGATACGGCGCGTTAGTTGTCCAAACTGTTTGTAGGTGTATTTTCACCCCATGACATCGCATCCAACGGACAAATTGAAATCACCGAGAAACCACACGGGACGAACCTTTGACGGTGGTGGAAACGCTGCGCGTTCAAGGACAGAAAATATAGTTTGCGAAAACGTGTCACCGGATACAAAAGGGCGGGCGGGTGGGAGAAAAAAAACTAGGCGCCGTAAATCATATTTTTCTACGGTCGGTTCTATATCCGGTTGCCGTGTTTCACGTTCCCCGTATTACAATGGCCATTCAAAGGGATGAATCGACCAGTGTGCGCCAAAAGTGGTTTCCACTCCAGTGGCGGTAGTTTAAATAGATTTTTTTTTCAGAAGCTTTATTTCATAAAACTTGGTCGAAATCATAACGCTTTTACGGTTTTATCGGAGACGCCGTACTTGCGCAGGACCATTCGATACAGAAGTATTTATGGTGTGTTGACCTAAACGTCAGCCACATATTATGCACATATTATATAGGTTTATTATACACGAACGGCACTTAAAAATGTACGGGTTTTTTTTTCTCGAAAATTTAAGATGTTATTTATTCGTTCAAACAAATGAATATCTATCAATAGCATAAATAAGACACAGATGAACCGAAGTGCACGGGACCAACCGGTATCACATATATTATAATTCGGTGGTAAATTGTATTTTGATAAAATGCAACGTTTTCGAAATACACGTTTGTAAAATATGGTAATCGTACAAAATATAGTCATACGATTTATGTTAGAAATCGAACTACGTGGTTAATAATGAATCGTGACAAATGTATAAAATCATGTGAAAATTGAAAAGCAATTTTATGTTTATTTTTCATTCGGCGTTTGAACAAATATACTTTCAGAACAACTGTAGATGTAAGTATATGTAAAGGCTTTGAACTCTAAAAGCGGTTTTTATTGTAAAGGCATTTAGAAATTGTATTTAATATTTGAGTATAAAAATATATACGATACAAAGTAATAATAATAATATATTAGTTTGTACATATTGGATTTCTCGAAATGTTGCAAGTATATATCGTATTGAAAAATAAGAAACCGTGGAGAACACTAGCTGAATTTTCATATACTACGATTCTTAATAATGTAAACAATCATATTTCTCTCGAGACTAAGATAAATGACCCGATCAATAATGTTTGCTAAATATTTTATAAACTAATAAAAGTTCGTTGACAAGTAACATAATCATTATGGCAATTATTTTTGCCTTTTAAAATAAATATTTAGGACCTATGTAAATTAACACGACATAGTTTTATTGTAATAAGTCAAAATCACATAGGTAAAACCAAATACGTTTTCAAAATCACAGTATTAATATCATAGTATTGAACAATATATTTATGCGTATAAACAATTGATTATAACATTAGGATTTAGGTACCTATTTAAAAACAAACATTTTTGAATAATTATAAACAAGCATTGTTATTCTGTTATCCCCAATATTTGTATAACAAGCTCAGTTGAGTTTAATAGTTTTAATAATGAACATATTTTATTGTCAGTAATAAAAATATTATTTATGAAAACAAGAAATCCTATTTTCTTTTAAAATTAACTAATATACGTAAAAATAAATGTTCCATATTTCTAATATTACTTTGTGGAAGCAACTGAAATATACTAATAAAGTAATATTACCTAATTCATATTGTCAAACCCCCGAAATAAATAAATGTATAACCTGACAAATGAAAATATTATGTCATCGACAGTAAACGGAAATACTGCTGTTTTCTTTCAGTTAAACACTATATTATATAAATGCTTGTAATATTATTATTGATGAATTAAATGGAAATTTGCTGAACTGAATATGTAACTGAATCATGATACTGACAATTGGATAAAATATACAATAAGACGTAATAGGATGTAATATTAAGACGTAACATTTATATTATACGTGGAAGGATATAATAAATATTCTATATTATGAGGATAAAGATGTAACAGTTAAAGATATCGGAAGCGAGGAATGTTATATAATACAACTGTTATACAATGATGTGTGTTTGTTTTTTCTCTTTTCAGAAAACACTATTATTGGATAGTAGGTACGTATGTAATTTTTAGACAACATAGGTAGTGCTTTAAAAAGTCCGGGGAAACACCAACAAACGGTAGTAAAGTAAGAATTAATTGTAAGCAAGTGTGATTTTAATTGGATCGTACTTAGTATTTACTATGGAGATATCAGAAAAAAAGACAATATTTGGAAATTCTGCCATAATTGTACATTTGTACTATTCGACTTCAAATTATATTGAAATAAATAATAATTGAAAGACTAATATAATTTTTTTAATATCATGGACAAAATATGGTAACCTAATTTTGATGTATTATTTTATCAACGGCTGAACAAAACAGATTTATTATTTTTATAAGACCAAACCTCTTTGACCATGAGTAGAAATTAATGCAATTGAAACTACAAACTACTAAAACGAATATCTGTAGAAAATGATTAGCGATTTTCCAACATTATAAGTCATAACACTGCATAATATATAAATCGTTATTTGTTACTATATATTAAGATTTGCAACTTAACTAGAACGACAACGTAGCACCTAATAAAATGTAATGTTGTAGTAAGTGCACTGTCTTGTAACTATATTTAGTGATGGACACCGGGACACGTACGAGAGAACATCGTTCAATCGATGCTATATTATATAACTCAACAGAATGAAATTTTAACCTCAAAGATTGTCGAAGTAACACTAATAATTTATAAGAGATAATCATACCGAATAAGTCGGGTCACTTTAGATGATTATCCTCATTAACTCCAAAACCGTCAATTTAAATTATTGCTTCAGAAGAGTCTAAAATAATTTTAAAACTCGTTGAAACATTCGTAATTATTTTATATTTGGGGGTCGAGTTACCTAATTTGTTTTACATTTTAAAGCAGTTAATGTATACAAAAAATAATATATTTATACTTTATGTAGGTAGGTAATCTATTGACAAGTGGATATAAATAACCGGTACTTTAGGTTTGTTAATATAAAATTATATTAACTATTGATTTTTTTTAAGTAGTATTGTTTACAGTCAAAATCAGATTATACTTCAAAGTTTTAAATTTAAATCTGATACCTACACCGAGAAGTTTATGATTATTCCACGAGATTCAATCAATACACATGCATATATGTATATAATGTATACCTTAACTATATATGTATTATGTATAACACTATGTATTCAAATTATTGCATAGATGTCTGATAAACGAAATAAGTATTAACACTTGACTTATTTCCATGTCATTGATTTTACCTAATAAAAAAATTCTTCCATGGAATAAGAACCGAATTAATTGTACTATTATTTGTTTTCCAAAAAAGGTACATTTAAAATAAAAATAAATGTTATTTAATATTAAAATATGGTTGTGTATATATATAATTATAGGAATTTCCAGTTAAATTTATTATTTTAAAAATAATTTTGGTTTGAAGGAAATATTTTATGACTGTAATTGAATTTTTTAAGAAAAACGACGTTATGTGCATAAATAACAGTCCGGAATAAATCAACAAGTCACAGCATAAAGGAAGTCGGTGGTTTGGAGAAAAGACTATATCGACCTTATCTGAATTTTCAAGTAAAAAATAAAAATGTACAGCTAAATGCCCCCGGGAAATGTTGGTAGTCTGTGACAATTGAACTTACTTTCTTCCACTGGTTTACAATAAATCCACAAGTATATTTGGAATAAGGCTATATATATTTTATTTTACTCATAAACTTTTTGATGCACCAAATACCAATAAAAGTTGAAATTTTATTTGCATCGACTAGAATAAATACACCGTAACAACTAACAAGTTAAAGACGAATATCAACACTAAATATTGAACATTTGGCTTGTGCTTGTATAAATTTAAAGAAAATTGTCCGTTTAAAACCATACATTGTTTTCAAAGTACATACATTTGAAATTAAATTATAATTATTCTTTAAAGATAAACGTATGACGGCATTCACAGTTCAATAATCATCAAAAATAATCCCAACGTATGAATGGTTGGTGTTATATGACATGTAAATCCTAGTACCTATTTGATTCTCTTTATTTATCAATAATATATTTTATAGATGAACTATTGAACTCAGTATAACCAAAAATAATGAAAATATCTATAATAAATTAATATTAAATACCTTTAATTGTGTTAGTTTTGGAAATAATTTCTAATAAATAACGAATATAGAATAGCCGAGCTATAGTAATAATGTGTGGTAACGACCTATATCATTGGATTACAGTGTTGGTACTTCAAAGTATTGAATTACCTATACTTAAAAACCCGTTAAATACCAAAAATCAATTATTAATTATTAGAAAAAAAAAACAATAAATATAAAATACTTTTCTAGAACCTTTTTCAACTATCACTGTTTACGGATGAATGCGTTCACATGGAGTTTTGTATAGCTGTTCTGGTAAGTATCGCGAACTTTTCACAATATCGTTATTGTATTAAATTGTATCGAATTAAGATATTGTTGATAATTTGTAATATAACTTGCTATATATTAATTAGAATGCAAGGACTAACGATTCTGTGTAAAATTATGTTTTTACTTTTACAAAAGAAACACAAAGTAAATAATTACCAATATAATAATTTACCAAATTAAACCAGGGATCTCAATTAAAATCATTTGAACCAATAAATTCATAGATTGTCCAAAATAAACAAAATGTACAGATTAATATTTATGTATTAAGATAAAATAAATGTTGTAAATAATTGTTAATAGATGACTAATTTCGTTGAAGCTTTTTACAAAACAAAAACATATTGTGGTTTATTGTGTTAAATATAAATATAATCCAAAATACAGTTAATATTTACATAACTAATTTATATAAAATAAACCGTGATTACGGAACAAATAAATATGAAGAACGATATAGACTGAAAAGCAAGGACTTATATTTAATTTAAAAAATATATTTTTTATCTTCTTCTTTAAGGAACTCATTACATAAAATGGAAAATTGTATTATTCATTTTTACTTTACACTTAGTTTCTAATATCACTGGGCAAATTTAAATTATATTTTATAAATTATTTTAAAAGGCATTCAAAATATCATCGTAACAGTTAATATACAAGTAGCTACTATTGCGTAGGTACAAATATTCTTTATTATATTTTCATTATTCATAAATCAAAACTCGTTAAAATGTATAATTTATAATATACAATTATTTTATATTGTTTTTTTTTTTATCATTATTATAAATTAAAATAATTAAATGCAATCGGTAGGTACCATTACTATCAAACCTTATTGAAATAAATATAATGTGACATAAAAAGATATTGTCGTAGGTTTTATAGTAATTAATGAAAAAATATTAAATTACTGTTAGACTTCGATGTGTACACTTTTACTGTCTGGATGTATCCACAGATAAGTCACATTAATACAATTTCGATATTGGGAAGTTTACAGAAATTCGAAATGCCATTAGTGCATACATTTACATAACTTTGTATTGAAACAGAGATAGTAAATTTGGAACTGTCGCTGTCCATTACATCTTAAACTAGATAGTTATAGAAACATTTTGTTTAACATCGTTATTTACATAGGGTGGCCACAAAAGTTATACGATGGTACTAAAGAACAATATTGGGTAATGTGATCTCAAAATGTGGAATCTTTTCATATGTTTTTTCCGCTATTGGTTTTATAATAATTGCTATCCATATTAGGATATTTAATGCTCGTAATTTATAAATGTTTGAGTTTTCTTACTGTGTATGCACATGTTTATGATACTTGCACATGTCATGAGAAACTTTTCGATTGATATATTGCATTCGGAGAGCACGTGACTGCCCTTATCCGTCATACATTTATCTCGTCACAGATTCGCTTCATAAAATGTGTGAGCGTATCAAAATATATTGATGTACGGAACTTAACATAAGCACGGGCTCAGCAATACACGAATTGAGACGAGTATTTTATTATCTACCAAACCTAATAATACTTTAAAACGCTTTGTATGTATACTATAATCATTCATAGCAAAACGTGATTTATTTAAACAAAAAACGTAACAGTTGAAATATTAAATATTTACTATTTTTTTTGTTTCAGACACCAGACTTGAATATACAATGAAAAATTACGATTTCCCCAATGAGTGTTGGTGTCACAGGTATTAGCAGATATGTAAGGCACATATACTTACTAAATTGAGAAAAAATAATTCTTCGATATTACCTACATGTGTCGTTGAACTTGAAACAATAATTAATTTAAAATAACCTTAGACAATAAAAAGAGACGACAATTAATGTTGCGGCAACAAATAGTCAAATCACTGGTATCAGAAAGACCATACTCAACAGAAGACCATAATAAGTTTATATATTATAATGTGTATTTTCTTATATTAACCACATAAAACAACAGAACCAGCAAGAAGGTTTTATGGTTTACCAAATAAAACAAATAGGTACTAGAAAGATGAAACTCAATGAGAAAAGTTGGAGTGAAAGTTGATAGATTTTTGAACCCAATTAGGTAGCTAATGTAGAAATTGAGTTTAGCAAGTCATGATATATATGTTTAGTAGTACTGATGTTAACAGTTGAGAAGGATAGGGTAAGGGGGTCATTGCAACAATAAAGCCACCACCACCACGAGAATAAGGCAACTATTTTCAGTTTTGTTAAGTATAATTAATAGTATGAGCAAATTTAACGTAGAATAGGTATAATGTTGCAAACTCTTATGACTTCAACCGTTGGAGAGTCAATGTTATGGGGACAGCTGACTTAAAGGAAGTACCAGGAATCGAGGCAGGCAGCACACCGTTATGGAAAATTTGACTTGAATGTAACCAAAATCGTTCACAAACACACCCGATGTAATTCAAGTTAGTGAATAGAGAAACCCAAACGTACGTAAGGTATCTTATCACTTTACATTTTATCGCACAGCCACACTGCATTATTTTCACCGTAGAGTCCAAACGGTTTTACCACCACCGATGCTTTTACGGTATCGTCTACAACACTCGACCGCGAAAATACAGTAGTGTGACCGGGCACTAAAATGCAAAGTGATAAGACACTTATACTGCAAAGTGATAACACACGAGGTATTCACTTGCAGACAGTAAGATACTCTAAGACAATCACAAGATTATATTATCGTATTCTGACGGTACGGGATTGGACAATTATCACAGGGGTTGTACACGGAGGAACCATAACAAAACAAATCATGCAAGCAATAAGTGTATTGAATATCAATTTTTAAACTAAATCGCTCTAAAACGAGAGCACTTTTCTCATAACATTATGTATATTACCTATCACTTTTGTTCTTTTGATTTTATTATAACGTTATACTGATTATATACAATTTATTATTGATATTGGTAACGGAGGGCCATCATATTCGATCACGCCAACCGTTACCAGATACCAGTATTGCCCCGGTCGTAACGCAATATATGGATATTAAGACGACTACGTGCAGCCATCACGTGTTGATCGATAAGTCACAGTGTCACACGTACGCAGCGTACGATAAGCAAAGAAACACCGTGTGTGACAAATACGCTATTATTATATACGATGTCGTCGCTGTGCACGATACGACGGATGATAAACGACCTGAGTATCGATGGAATATGGCGAACAAAAAACGAGCGAGTAACCACACGCACGACCGCGGATGCACAATAATATACGACGTGTGGCGGACTACGACAGAAGAGACGAAACTAACGAATTAAAACGAAAATGGCGTGAAAAAAAAAACGCGATCAGTGCAAAACGGTCAAGAACAACTCATTCACGTCGACGAAAAATAATATCAAGTAATAGCATATTATGATCTTCAGGGAAGCACAGCGCGACACGTGCTGTGCACCGCTGACTAAGTGGACTAGACGCCATTTCGGGCTCTACCCTAAAATATAATAATGATGGTAATAATAATAATAATAATATAGTCATCATAGGTAGGTGACCGGGTAGGTAGATACCCGAAACGGAGATGATAATATTGTCCAATCTTGAATCTTCAAATTTCAATACTACTCCACCCGCAATGAAAACAAAATGAAAACACGAAACGTATATGATACATAATATTTTTGTGGAAATAATTAACGAAAAACCATTTTCTATAGGAAACTAGTAAATAAGACGTATTATAGCAGTTACATATTATGATTATTTTATATGCCTATACCCATCATCAAAATTAATTTTCTCCATTGCGTTGAAATTTATACTGATGTTGTAATACTGTATGCTTCAGAGACTACCCAAGTATAAAGCGTAATTTATTATTTTTCCAAAATAAACAAAATATTTTAATCGAAATACATATTAATATCTTTTATCAAAATGTATTATAAGAAAAAAAAAGCGATTGTACAAAAGTAGATCATCCAACACTAGTTTGAAATAAACGTTTACACCTAAGATTGTCAGCTATAGTCAACACTTTAAACCAGTTTTCTTTATAGACAGAATAAATATGCACGTTTCAATGAGAACGTAAGATTAATTATTATGTGTTCGTTGTACTTTATATGATCACCGATCGCTATTGGTATCGTTAAAAATGTATACGATTTATTTGTTGCGGAAAGTGATTTAATTAGAGGAGATAAGTCAAAAGTAAAAACAGTTCCTAAATTGAATTACAATTTCCACGCTCGGTTGAAATAGCAATAACATTTATTTTATACAGCAAACCCAAAACTCCCCATTTGGTCGTTGAGAACGAGAAACCGACCAGACTATGGGAGATAAATCAGCCGGTGACCTTCGCAAGATGGATTTACAGCAAATCGCGTGTGCACTATACGTCGACCACAGCTGTATGCTGATAACGCGAACCACGCACACAAAGTGGAGGCTCTTAGAAAGAGTAACGTTTCCGACTCGCTAAACATTTCACAATATTGTGTTCAGAATGTTGTTTGATTACAGCGACTTAATACATATATAATATGTATGTGTAAGTACGCGATAAACATATACTTATCCAGCCAAAGGTATAATGTATAACATAATGTGTATAGTGGCGCTTATAAAAAGGTAAAAGCCAAGAACCAGAAATAACACACACACACACACACACACACACACACACACACACACACACACACACACACACACACACACACACGGTATTAGACTTCCACAAACATAGACCCCCATCGGATGTACGCTTTTTCGGTTTTTACAATAAAAATTAACGAACAAAAATGTTTAAACCACAGAATTTCTGCACATTCTAAACAGTTCGGATAGTGCAGACATATAGTCATTGACCGCAAAGATTTTTGGTTTTAAGCCAAACGCAATGTGTTGGAGTAAAATAATTGTATTAAAAGTTTTCCCTTAAAATTCGACATACACTATAAATCACAAAATGTGGTTTTTCTTTTATTTATAATTTACAAGGCAAGCATGCGTATAAAAAAAAATAAATACAAAAAAAAATGTTTTTCTTTCCACATACAATTTTCACCAACTACACGCCTCATCATAAATTATATTTTTAAGTTAAAGACTCTAATTTAATGAATCAAAATTTGGAGTCGTGAATTTCTTAATATAATTTAAATAAATATATGATATAAAATATGGCCACCTGATCAATTCGATAAAAATTATGAGTTACACTTTTAATAAAATATCCATGTAGAGAGAAAATATATTATTGTACTTTGTAAGAAGTGTTTGAACGATATAATTTACAATTATTTTTACAAGTAATTTTACGTAGGTAAATAAATTATAAATAACTAGGCACTCACTTTTTTCAGGTTTCTTCAACAATTCTCAATTTGTATTTTAATTAAATAGTTGCTGTATCTGAATATGAATAATCTGAAAAGTTATATTAAAAAGATATTAGTGATCTAATATAAAATTATTGATATTATAGATGGACATTATCCCTAATCTACAAAACATAAATGCATAATACTATGAGTATAATAATTTATGAAAATATATGAGGAAAAAATCTGTATTTTGAATGTGTGACTGTCCTTAAAGGAGAAAAATGTAATCAAGAGAAGCGAGGTTGTTTTACATTCATACTATACTCTAATTAGTATAATATAATATTATTATAATTATGATACTTTGAGAGCAAAATTGTATTCATTGATATTAAATTAATAAATACATTACGTTTAACAAACTTGATTAATAACCAAATAATTCGTTCACTTAAAACTTTAATAATACATATAAAATTAATTTAAACAAACCCCAAATAAATAATTTACATTTAAACAATATTTAATTTATAAAAATTAGAAATTTTACTTCAATATTTTTTTTTTATTCATATATATGTACTATTTTTAATGATATTTTTAGAGATACGTAACCTGTACAAGATATTATACATACAATCATTAGTCATAAGTCATTACTATTAATAATTATTATAATCGTAATTTGAAACCAAATTTTTTCAACAAAAATAACAATACAGAAAAAAATATTCTTTAATGGAACAAGAGATTGGGGATCATTACTCAATTATTGTATGCATATTCAGCAAAAAATGGTAGAAACAGTGGTAGTAAGCAAATAATATAAACCTTTAGGGCTATTATACTTTGTTTTATTATTAAGTAACAAGAAAATTGTATTTATTGTAATTTTGAAACATATTTAATTGAGTTAAATCAATCAAAACTGTATTCAAATGAGAATTTTACATTTATTTTTAATAACTTTCAGGTGTAAAATGTCAACACCTCATAAACAAAGACAATCATTATTAAAAAATATTGTGTTTAAAATACAAATTAACTAAACATATAGGGCTACTTATTAACCTATTATAATTTATAGGTGTCTACAGGTATACAAATCACGTTGACTAGATATTTTTAAAAATGGATAATTATAAAAATAATATTTTATAACCATTGATACATCACTAATTGTATATTAAACTTATACTGACTTGTAATACTTAATAATAAATAAAAATTGAGAGTACTTATAAAACTATGCACAACGAAAACGTAGTGAATATAATTATAGTCCTTTTTAATATTCAAGGTTTTTCTACAGTGTAATAATGTAATTGTGTCTATTTAAACAATCTGAATGTAATTGTTATTTTAATATATTTATTACTATTTAGAATATATAATATAATGCTTGTTTAAATGTCTATATAACAATACAATTGTTTCATTTACAATATTGAAAACATTTTTTAAATTAAAAACTATACATTTAGGTTAGGTTGTATTAAGTGTTGTCAAGATACCGCTTAGACCTACATTCAGGAGCGATGCCTACAGGGATCACCGGAGAAAGAATATGTATTTTGCGATCATTTTAACCTGGACTCCTTGGACCTAATCAATATTATTGTCGTGATTGTATATGGTCATATAGCCTTCCGGACGATCACATTTAGTATACATCAGCAAAATGATGTGTATTCATTAAGGTTAAGAAAGAAAGCCTGAAAGAGCGCCTTATAAATTATAATACAATTTCAGTAGGTATTACAATGTATAATAATAGTAAGTTATAGTATCATACTTTGAAATTAAGAAATTGTCGCTTTGGCATCGATACTAAAAATATCTTTTTTTTTAAATTTGAAATAATAATATAGTTGTATAATAGAAGTAGTAAAACATTTAACATAGAACCAAAAGAGACAAACAAAAAATTTCAATCCATTACACAATTATTTGAAGCTATTATGGGTAGTTTAGAAATACTGTACCATAATATTATAAGTGTCATATTACGCAATTTTATACCGATTGATAATATCGGTACCTACCTCCCTAACACTTGTTTATACACATTGAATAAATTGAAATATTTCTCAAGTATGTACATATGTATTCATTATGTCCCATAACCATGTCTACCAAAGCATCTTAAGTTAAGGACCAATTCATTTACCCTGAATATTATTGGTATGGATAATTAAAGCAAATTAAACTTTAAACAAGTAACAATACCATTATAAAATTAGAAAATATAAAAAAAAGTTTAAAATTAAATAAACCACGGATAAGGCAACACGTAAAAACTGTAATAAAAAGTCATATTTGTAAATATACTTAATGAGAGAAACTCTGCAATAAATTATATAATTATATGCATGAAATAGGTAGGTATTAGATATTTTTTGAACGTTGCATCAAATAACTTTACGTATATGGATAATAAAAATTGTAAACTATTTGCGCTAAGCTTATTCTTACAGTTTATACTAAAACTTAATATCTTGATCCTTGTATAAAGGGATGCATGTTAAACATAAATCCTATCAAATAAGTATATCAAAGGAAAACTCTTGTTCGGCATAACTTGTCGAACTTCGCTATAACTTCCATTTTAGCCTTAAATAATTGACTAATAGTTCGCCTTCACTCTGTTGTAAAAAAAAACAATATTTTCCTCAACTATAGGATTTATTGTAGTACCTACGAATAATATAAATTAATCCATTTAATAATATACCCAATACTGTTGACATATTTGAATTATTATGATACAATTGACTCTATTTGATGTAGCCCACATTGTACAATTTTAATAATTCTGAAAAAAATGATTAATACTAATATATTATATTATTATTGTTTGTAAGATGTTGAAACCACTGTTTTACATAAACAAATATATAATTAAAACCAACTTAAAAAAATAATAATATAAAGTCAAATAATAATTGAAACATTCGAGCGATTAATAAGCTACCCTAAAACAATACAAAAAAAATCCACCGAAAGGTAATTTGGGCCATATAAAAATTAAACCTACAATAATTAACTTTTAAATAATTTAGCTGGGATAGAAATAATAATACAATAAACAAATTCAGTACGTCTGAACGTTATAAATACAAAGGAAGTAAACAATTTTACCACATTAAATCTGTTCAGCTGAAAGAGAGAATTCAAGTTTTCAAAATTGGACTTGCTTGTGTGAGTAAGCAACACAGTTTGGTTTCACACTACTATGACATTTAAACAAACAAAGGAACAAAACACGACTAAATGCGCTCAACGGAAAGCTACTGTAAGTAGTACCTATTGTTCTCTATGTACTTAAATTAACACAAGATAACACACACTACACGTATAAAATAATGTAAGTACATCAGCTTTAGAATGTTATAGACTAAGTTTTTCTAATAACGGCTTTCTAACAGAGATTAACGGCATTATGTTCCTATACATTAATGATCGAAAATAAAATTTTGTGTGAACTCGTTTGTTGTAGAACGGGTGGTGAAAAAGAAAACATTTCATAATTTTGCAAATTTCAAAACAATTTGAAAAACTGGTTATAATATATTGAATCGAACCTCTGCTCAATGAGTCAGCAGTAATTCAGTTTAATAAGTTATTCTATGTTAGCCATTAGGAATTATTGATATAGGTACCTACAGTGTTACACTTACAAGTTACAACTACCTAATTAAAATCTTTGTAAGCTTTAGAAAAAACGTATACGGAACATAACATTATAATTTGATTTGATGTGACGTATCACACTTTGCGTTATGGTAAAACATAAAAAATATTGTCATAATTTATAACAAATTAATATTAATTATCTATACATTTATTTCAAGAGTATAGTAAGATGAAAACATGTATTCAATATCGCAATTTCAAAAGTAATAAGCTACACTATTAATTATAAGATAGTGTTGAAAATTATATGAGTATACAATAATTATTCTGTAATAGTGTATAAGTGCATAAGAATATACATTTAATTAATGAATTAGAAAACTAATATTACTATAAAGTAAATATACAAATAGTAAAATATTAATATAATATACTAATAGTTAGATAGTATGTTCAATGTTAATAACACAATTAAAATAATGTTTGATAGTTATTATATTAGTTTTAAATTCATTATCTATATTTATATACAAATTACAATTATTTTGGGCTTTTAAAAAAACATACAAGTTCTCATCATATGGTTTTGTCCAGTGTGGTAGTGGTACTTGTGTCACTATCTGTTATCTTGGGTTTATTTAAAATGTCATGTCATGTGTCTAATATCTTGTGAAAAAAAAAATAAATATCGAGTTGAATTTGAAGAAAATTTAATGGGAAAACGGTTTACATTATTCATGAACTTGCACAAACTTATTGAAAAATATTTTGCCCGACCAAAAATTAGCAAAGCAATGTAACTGAAAATATGTTTGAAAAATTAGAATATTTTTACCCAAAATTAAGTTGGCACACTAATACAAATGCAATTAATTAAACTCATTAACTGAATGCTTAAAATAAATTTAGCTAAATCTTATGGAAACGGTTTTTAATCTTACCAACTATATAAAAATAAATGCCTGGTAAATTAGGCCTAATTAATACATTAATTGTCTATGTATTTTTTTAATTTATTATAAATCACTATAAAAAATTAATTGTATACATTTTGTCTCTTCTAAATAATGTTCTTGATGATTTGACTGTTTTTTATTGAAAAATTCGTATCTAAATCTAACTCAAACCATTATAATATTATTTTAAATAATTAAGTTGATATACTAAGTCTTCATAAATTAAATAATTCCTATACCAATGTTTTTAGGTAATAATATTTCTAAAGATATTCCTAAAAGGATCATAAATATCTATGCTTAATAAAAAGTTGATTTTTCTCTATTATTCAAAAATATCTGAATTTTTTACTTTTGACTACCCAAATTACAAACTATCTCAGATTTTCTACGAGTAGCCACACTCAATATTGAAAATTCGAGCATTTTTTCTGGTATACAATTTTCTATAAAATGACGAAAGACGAATAAATGCTTCATTATAATATACTTCACTATCATTAAAAACTAATTTATTCATTGCGCCACGAAGATTCTAAAACGGTTCCAGTTATTTAAATGTGATATAAAGACGTTATTCCATACTTATTAATTATTATAAATCATTTTTTGATAACAATATTCACCAATCACTATAAGTACACGATGAAACATAGTTTAAGCCTTTTATTTTTGTATTTATTCTAAGTCTGTAAATTATATAAACAAGTAATACCGTAATCATGATATACATTGAACAAAATGTACTATATGGTAGGTAATTTTTATTTTTTCAAATGTACCTAATTGAAATATGACCTTAAAATAAATAATTAACTTCGAATTCATTAAAGTTTTTTAAATTTACTAATTTAACGGTAAACACATTGTTTCTTATTACTTAGGTAGCAATAATTTAAATTTAAAGAATTTGTCTTTTTATTTAATTAATACACTAATTAGGTACCTATTAAAAAGTTATAAGTCGACAAAAATTATCTTTATGATAATGATATTGTATTTAATACAAAATAATTATTCACTTTGATTGTATATGATCCTGGATGATAATATAAAAATAATATAATATTTTTTATTTTATTGTTTTTTGCATTGGTGCCATTCAATATCAAACTTATATAAACTGTATGTTTATTTGTTTGGGTAAATAAATCATAATAACATAATATAATTCAAACATAATAAAATGTAAAATTAAAAAAAAATTAGCATTAATACAAAATGAATTGCAATAAATCGATGGTACATTATAAAAATTAAATCGATGGAGTATTTTACAAAAAAATACACAAACAAATAAACAAATAAACTAGTATAAAACAAAATACTATTGTGGTATTGCGATGTTCAATATAGTATGTTATATTATCATACTCTTAAATTAAAAAAATGTGACAAATTTGCATTCTTTCTAAAATTATTTCTATTTAAGTTTATACAAAATATTACTATTTATTTATTTATTTATCGTATGGTAATAAATAAATAATAATAATAATAATAATAATGTCCATGGCTTGTAAAATATCCTTGGTTTGTAAATGCTCATAGTTTGTCAAAAATATAACTGATAAACTGAATACAAAAAAAAGTAATTTAATTATTCAACATATGTCTTCCATAAAACAAGAATGATTTATGCATATGTTATATTACAATCCATACGTAGTTAATTCAACAACCTATATATAATTGAATAAATATAGGCGTTACAATAGGCCTTTGAATTTGGAGGTAATGCAATTCACCTAAAATTATTTTGTTTAACACTAATGACCTTTTTTTAGGACATTATAAATATCTTGATACAACTATTTTTTTTTACATAATATTATGTTAGGTTTATTTCCACTAATCCCACTCCCCATACAAAAGTTATGTGTATGTCACTGGTAAGTTTTAGTATTATATTTTTAAATTCCAAAATAATTGGCTAGTATTGTCTTGGCATAATTCTACAATTATCTCTGTTTAAATTTGAAATAATATAACCGAATAAGAGAAGTGGTAAAACATTTACACGTCTTCAAAAAACTTTGTCACGGCACTTCTCCAAAATAAAACTATTTATACTACGCGTATGCCTCTGACATTTAACTTACTCAAAACGAATTTGTATTTTGTATAAAAGAATTAATAAATATGTTCAAAACAGTTGGTGTTTTACAAAAAATATTAAATACCCAAAAAGCCTAGAAAATAGACAAAATAATTTGGACATAATATCATGTTTAGTTAATTAAAATGTTTTGTGAATAATTCAAGTTCCTACAATTATTTAATTTTTAATGACAACAAAAAACTAAATCTATGTTGTTGAAAACCGTTTGAATCTTTTCCTTTTTACCCCATAGAGAACCAAATAGACCCAAATTGCTACTAAAAACCACCCTCAAAGTATAAAGCAGGATGTTTACTGCTTCTAAAAGTGACGTCAACACGTCATACACACAAATAATAAAAAAAAATATGTATATATAAAACCAATACATTCATCGTTTTGCTCATATACTAAATTGATAAATAATAGTATTTATTTATTACTTTTAAAATTAATTATCTATACAACTATTATTAAAACCATAATTGCATAAGAAACTAAAAAACAAATTATTTAAAAATTAATTTGTATCGATGTATGCATAATTTTCTTTAATAACTTTTTCAAATACAGAAATGTATCAACTCAAAACCGTGTTAATATATTTTTTAAATTTAACACTAAATACAAAAACTCACGTATTAATAGATAGATTAGTAAGTATTTAGGTTTGCTTACAATTATTAATAAGTTGTATGTCTATTAATATTAGGGTTTATTTCACTGTTCAAGTATTTTAGTATTTAGTATCAATAAATTCTGAATTTGCTAAAATATATTTGATGATTTTCACGTAACTTCCTAGTTTTATACTAATTCTCAAACTACCAACAAAAGGTGGTTAAACTAGTTTCAAAATAATTTGTTCCAGTGAGTAAATAACTATTAAATAAATGATCTGGTCTAAACGAGCAGTCAACTAAAGTTCCATACGACTAGAGTGCTGCACTTTTCCTAATATATATCAACATCTGAGTTTGGGTACATGAGCTGAATACCATATCCCTTCAATGATTCAGATAAGTTGTTGTGCTTTTGACCGTATCAAGTCTCTGAATATGAAATAAATCATATACATACAATATAATATATTATTATATTATGTATATAGATTAAATTAACGTTTGGCTTTATAACATTTCAAACGACTTTGATATTAATAATTATATGTATTAGTCACAAATCAAAAATAGTAAAAGTAGTGGGTAGTTGCTTAATAATATTAACAAAATGTATTTATGTTTTTAGCAATATCTTTTAATATTGTAAATAAACTATGACGTATATTATTATATAATTTTTGTTGGTATTAGAATATATTTGGAAATCGTTTTAAAATTGATGTGGTCCCGGATTATAGTGGTTTGTCATAAAACGTCTACTTTCGGCTGATATCTATATTTTCTCTACAACCACCATATATATGGGCCACCGCAACTGATGCCCCGCGTACCTACCTATAACTAGACAAGTTTGTGGGAGAGTCACAGTGACGTGGTATTCGTCGAACCACATTGTGGACCATTCAGAAGTTGTCTATTTCTCGTCATTCGATTCACTGAATAACAAGTCGCATACATGAATCACATAATGCAATTTATTATTCTGGACATGTCACACTACACACACATAACATGCCTACTATGTATGTATATAATTTATTTTACTCTATAATGTTTGATACATTAGTTTAGACATAGAAATCTAAACCGATGTTATGAATTAAAATAACATATGCCAAACTTACTATTAAATAGGCGGATTTATTTATTAATCGTGTCATCCCGGTCGACACACTACCGAGTGCAGAACTCATGTCCCTAGGTATACTCTTGTCCTCAATACAACCAATATTGCAGTTAGTCATGTAAAACTAATGTATCATTATTATAGATACTAAGCCTCGAGGAACCATTGTCAGGTTTAAAGGTTGTTATTATTTTATTATTCCGTTAATTTAGATCCTGGAGACAATTAGAATAATATATTATACCAGTTTTGCAATTTGGTTTTATAATGGTGATTTTGCGTTGTTTTTGTTAGTTTTTCCTAATTATTAAAAAAGATGATTGAATTATATAATAATTTCGGCTCCACAAAGCTGTACCTCCAATCTCCGTGATCATATTTTTCGTCACTAACTACAGGCAATGGTAAAAACTATAGCTTTTATTTTCTGAAAAGTGTTGTCTGACACAAAAAAACAACAAAAAACACACATCATTTTTAGGGTTCTTTGCACAGAATTTAAATATATGGAACATTTATTTTAATGTTCTTAAATATAGTCTATAAAAGGCTCTTAGTTAATTGGGTGTAACAATGATTGTCTAGATGTATAAATATGAACTACCACTTTTAATCTTATTAAATCGTTAACTTTACTATTACATATATAGATTTGAACTTACTTGCCTAAAGTCGAACATTATGGTAACAAATGTTTTTCGATTAAAACTTCCATTTTAAGTTATAACAAAACCCAAGACCACGCCCGATTGTCGATTTCGGTTTCCATTTCTAGAGCTTACATTTTACTACCAATATATATATAAGAATTACTTGCTCACGTATATTTTATATTACAATGTAAACAATATCTTTTAATGTTTATACCAACCACTATTCACGGAAATTTTGTTTTAAGATTTATATTTTCACATACATATTTTCACTCTGGAAAAGACAGCACGCTTATGGATATTGAGTTCGAATCCATTACGAATCATTTCGTTCGGGTATTGGGCCGTTCAAAAAAGAATGTCCCGAAATTGTGTTCGTCACCATAATTTAAAATACATATAGAAGCCAGCAGAAAAAAAAAATTAATATTTAATTATTCAAAAACATAATTTGAATAAAGTTTTGAGCTGATTTAACCTTCTAAATTTATATTTGTGAAAAACATAAGACGTGTGTATGTTATGCTATACCTACGTGTTAATACTCATCGTTATTTTTATAATATCAACAATATCGTAATGGATTTATTAGTTAACTTCTTTACGACGACTGCAAACTCGTCAATATTGATGAAGATTAAATTTATAATAATTAAAAATTAGGTACTTATTGTTGGGTGTATTAATTATAAAAAGCATATTATTAAGTAAACAAATACAAGGTGATCCATTTAAGTGTCTACGCTCATTATTTTGAATATATTTTTTTATTACGGGGTTCGATGACATTGCAAGACAAATCTTTTAAACTGTTATATTATTTTATTTTATTTTTTATTTTTATAATTGTTTACTTTTTTTTTTAATGGCATCATGATAACAGACAGTTAATTTCATATTCCAAAATAAGATATTATTTAAAGTATTTAAAAACATACAAATCGAATTTCGAACTATGTATTAGCTTATTAGTTATAAGTAGGTATTAAGTGTTTGGGTGAGAGGTGTAAGATGGCACAGAAGAGATCTCCACAAAATATTGGTCCAATCTTCTATAGACATTAAATAATAATAAGTTGTAAGTTATAACTAATTAACTACTGGAACAAATTTAAATTTGTATTAAGTACTCAGTACTACGAAAACTGATCCAAAATAGAATATTTAAGATGTATGTCGTCGTCCAAAAAGTAAAAACTTAACAAATTGTAGAAATATAGCTTTATTTTTTTAAATATTGTTATGCAATTACATATAACAACTATGTTGAATGTTTATAATATAGTGAGTCCAGACGTTTAAATGGATCTCCTTATAATTTAATAATTACGTTAGTACTTATTTACAATAAAACAAGTAAAATTTAAAATAATTAACTACTATCTAACACTATAAATGCCAGTAGACCATCGATAGGCTAAATAAAATTGAATATGACCAATGAGACCGTGATTGTAATCAAATATAAAAAAATAATGTATCTAGATACCTCATCACCTAATCAATAATGTTACCTATACTTCCGTTATTTTAAATAATGTACGCATCAATTCAAACTGAAAAAATTGCAGAAACAGAGTAACATCTAAGTAATTCTTATAATATACAAAAACAATTATTCATTGTTAGATTTATTTTCTATTAGCAAATATAAACGCCATTCCAACTGTTTATAAAAAAATACATTAACAAGATGAAGCTGATAGGTATTGAATAATAACTCTGAATAAAAAATGATAAATTATAACAATTACCATTACTGCATCAGTGGTTTACAGAAGATAATATACAATTTATTAGGTAATATTTTACATAAAAGAAACCATTTTTTTTTTCGCGACAAAAGAAAAATCCTCGAGCGCCATGATTTAACCTCTTTTGGCTACATGCGTATCTTATATGGTGTATGAAGATTACTAGTCACTTGTATTAATGTAAGTTGATATTATATTATTTTTAAATATGTGTAATATATAAATTCAGAGTACCTAAGACAAGTTAATTTGAGTTTAAAACGAAAGATACATTTTTATCAAAATATAAAAAAAAAAATTTAAAAATATTATTTAAATGAAGTCTATTTCTCGTTGTTTGAAACCTTTCATACGACGATAGTTTGAAAACAGTGAAGACAGGGCCTAAAGTTTCAAATATCCCATATTGCACTCTAATTATTACTCGGAACTTGGAACACACAAAATGTTGATACACATTACATAAAAGAAAAATATTAAAAAAACCATCAATAACAGTTTACTTAATTCAAATATAAAATACATATACTATATAGGTACCTAAATACTACCCTCAGGCCAAGAAAGCTATCAAACATGTTTAATGTTTATTGATAACAATGTTAAAAAGTTTTTAACCACTAATATCATAAATAATCAGTTTATTTCAAAACACACTAATCAGTGTCTAAGATTTAAAATTTTGCGATCAATCATGGTTCAGAGAATGAATAACATTTCATCATTATGCGTTTGATTGTAAGAAAGGTACCTACCGCATGATGGACATATTGGGAGGTCATATTTACTCATTAGATAAATATGAGTGATTTGCATGTGCCCGATCTAGGGTCTAGTAGGTACCTTGAATTTTCTTGGAAGGTCCGAGGGATGTGGCCATATGAATACATCTTGGTTGATTTCATGAAGTTTCATGCAAACCAACGTCATGCAGTTTACCTGCCACATATTAGTACAATGGAGTTTTATTAAGGGTATTACATCTTGTTTCATTACGAGTTGAACTGCTGTTGCTGAAGGTTTCAAAATTGCATCTTTTTCTACCTTATCAGATATCTAAGTTTCTATGACACTAGAATGGCCAGGTATCCAGCATGGCTGAACAGTGTTTCCTTTTCCTCTTTCATGTTGTAACAAATTTTGTACTTGAATATTTATCTCATCAGTGTCGTTAGTAATTTTGATATTGTTTATCGCACTAAGAGAATCTGAGAAAACTTTTGGTTTTGGAATGTTTGAGTATAATATGACTAATCGTATATATCTTTGAAGATTGCGTATATGATTTCATAGTAAACATTGAACTTGTATAAATTAAGTAGCTTATATATAAGTTTTATATTATTCCAGATTACCGAAGCTCCGACTCCCACTTCACTTTTTGAGGTATATGTGTATAAAACACTAATCAGTAACTATAACTAATAAGTCAACTCAACATGTTCACTAATCATTTTTTGAGATTTTTCTGGCAATTTTACACCGATTCAAAGAATATTTTAAAATAACTTTTAAAACAATAAGTCAATACTTCGTATAAATGTAATAATTTACAATTATAAATATTAATGCACGTATAATACAAAATATCTTAAACAAATAGGTAGTTATAAAACAAACATGGAGCTTAGAAAAAATAAGAATATTGTTAAATTATAATTCGGCACAGATTATCATAATGTACTTAATGCTCATATCAACAGTAGGAAAAAAAATAGAAAAGTATACTATTGAAATATTTATCTACCCAACGTAGAAAAACAATACAACTATAAATTATCTATGGTTATTCTATTATCATCGACAATAGAATATATTTTTAATAATATACCAAGTGTGTTTTAATATCTCAAATAACTAATAAGTAATGATAACTTATCATTGTTGTGTCAATCTTATTCAATGTGCTAATTTATAATTTCATACAAATTCCAGGCTTTCCAACTTTTGTTACAATAAAATTCACAATGCACATTTTTTACATATTTAACTGCACAATTAGAGTTCAAAACATACTAATTTTTATTTTAAGATTGAATTGATGGGATTAAAAAATGGCAAAAAGGAAAAAACCAGGTGTGTCGTTTTGCTGAAATGTCGAGTAACTGAAGTACTAACTGCAGTTATGTCACTGTAAAGAAAATTATTATTTAAATTATAGTAGAATGTATCAAGGTTTTACGAACAGTATTTTTAAAATTATAACTATAAATAATCAAAATCGTTGAATATAAAATTGTAACATTTGAACTTAAATCGTTTATAAAGAAAAAATACTGGATAATATGTATTTTTATATTTTAGTATTACGGAAAAACTTATATAATTGTAACGGTATTCTTAGAATTATAACAAAAATCGTTTGATGATGAATAGTTATTATATGCTTAAATATAAAATGTCAACTTTTTAACTTCAATCGCTTATGAAAACAAATTGTGGATATGTATTTTAAAATGTTTGTATTACGGTTCTATTAACTTATAATATACCTTATATTATATTTTCCAGTTTTTTACTCGCAAATAAATTATGTATCACAAATCACAACATACTATAAGATACCTAAATCGAATATAAGCTAAAAAAATTCGACAATTTATTAATGTCACAGAATGAGTCGAACTATATTGAAAATGTAATGAAAGAATGCATATTTGATTAAATTCAAAGTCCCTATAGTTATTAATTTAAATGTTAAACCAACAAAATAATAACAATTTGTCAAATTTGCATAAAAATTTACGTTTTGTACAATTTTTTTTGTCCCTAACTTTTGAAAAATACTTTTAATTTTCTACTGTTAAGTATTTAAAGACCAAAGTGTCCAATCAAATCAAATTTGTAACTATATGTCATCCTCCACCATGCTGCTAAAGTTGACGTTGTAATTATTGCGAACAATTATTATTGATAACATAAAATAAAACAAAACCAAGATAAGAACCAACACATTAGATCTCACATTATTACCTTTTCTAAATCGCACCAACATCACAGAGACAGCACCGCCGAGAACTGTTTATTAAAAGTTAATAACTTGGAGTCAACTATTTTTTTTCGGGGGGTAAATTGCATATCGACTATTGTTAAATTATATTATAGATGTATAGATAAATTACATTTTGTATAAATATCTATTTTGCATATATTATTTTGAAGTTTGGTTTTTTTAATCTAAAATCTACTATACAATAATTATAGCCACATCTCCATTCCATTGTACAACATTAAAATAAATTAAATTTCGAAACCAGTTTTTTAAAACAGGTATGTTATAATGTATTTTTATTAAAACATTATTCAGCATATAAGTTGATTAGGGTTTAAAAGCCATATAGTATATTATACTACTAAAGTACTATTATTAATCAAACCATGACAAATATAGTCGTCAAATAAAAATTATTTGCAAAACAGGTAGGTATATAATTTTGATAAGTCACAAAAATATTTAAAAAAAAGTTTGTGCTGTAAATTAGGAAAATTCTCACAAATGTTTTTTTTTTCAGTAGGTATCTACCTATTTTAGTTATTCATTTGACTATACTAATATTATTCCTTCGTTCTTCAAAATTTATTTGATACAATTTATAACGTATAATAATTATAATTGCTTTACTAGTTTTAAATATTATCTAACAATAAATAAAACAAAATAAAAATGTTTTCGATATAAAAGAATGAAATTTAAAAAAGAGTTTTGAATAAATTGTGTTATTAAATCGGTTAAACCGTCCATAAGTATGATTCGATATATTTAAGACGAATATCAGTCCAACGAAAATAAAGAACGCTAAACTAAGCCAATACAACGAAATGATATATATATATATTGTATTTCATAATCCATTGTTTTAACCTAATCTTTAATTGGTATTCCATCCACTGAAGAATGTGAAATATAATAAATACTAACAAGCGAACGTTTTTTGGAAAGGAGGAGGTAGTTTTAATACTTCCTGGATTGACTAAATAGATGTATTATAGAAACTCTAAAGGCCCACTAAAAGTTTTAAATATAAGCTTATTTTTCCAAATTATAAATCCTATTGAGAAAACCATAATATTACGTCAGTTCAAATGGATTTTTCAGGACTGTTCACGATCACGTCGCAGATTCGTGAATCTCTTATTGGACGAGTGCCTGTAGCCTGGAACATGTAAGTATGACACAAGCCAAAAGGATTACATCTATATGTTAATCTAAATTTCACCAGAAAAGTTTTGAAATATTGTATTTATTTAACTTAAAAAATTGTTTTGCTCAAGGGTCTGTTATAATACTTTTTAAATAACACGGTCGTTGTTGTTTATCTCCACTCATTCATTAAATTGTTTTGTTGATGGTTTTGTGTATAACATACATTTTCAAATTAAATTCATGTACCCAATTAATTAAATTCAACTCTACCAAGTGATAAATACAATGTTTAAAAAAAACGTTAAAATAAATTTAAAAGTAAATATATAAATTTAAAAATATTATCTACCTATAAATTAATATATATTTTCCAATCTGTTTATTTTCTTCATGGTTAGGTTAATAATAATAATTGTTTCAATATAAATATGGTTTTTTAACAAAATACATTTTTCTCTCCAGCTAATTTATAATTTAAAAAATATTGACATAGTTTAGTTGGATGTTATTATATATTTTGTAATAATAGCGCAAAAACATTATTTTAAAACACACATTTTAAATGTTGTTTTCCATTTTCATACATATCAACATTTTTCATGGTATATATATTTAAGAATTCAACAAGAAATGTCAACATTTTTGATTTATTTTAAATCATAAGATTTTTTGTTTTTTTAAATGTACAAGAATTAAAAGTAGTATTTTTATATTAAAACAATATCTTTTCTAGATAAATATAATATACAAGGTCATCTATAATATACATTTTTACACTTATTATTTGGAAAAGTTTCAATTTATCTATAATATATAATTTGATTTTATTTCAAAACAACATGTCTAAAAAAAAAAATTGATATTTTTACTAATTTTTATCATTATTATATTTAAGTTTTTAATTTTTTAATTTCATATTCTAAAGCAGAATATCAATTTATAAAGATCAATTTTCAAGCAAGTAGTTCATTAGTTACGCATTTAAAGGTCAGATGAGTGTAATAGAAAATAAAAATTTTAAAAAATATTTTTTATTCAGAAATTTTGTTATGAAATTACATAAATTATATAAAAATAATATTTTCAAGAGAATACTCAAAATAATTTTTGTGATTTTAACGTTCTTTATCACATTAAGAAAATCTGATAAAATTGTTGCTTTTGCTAGGATTGCGTATGATTCCGCAGTAAAATTGAATTTGCATTAAGTAGCTTATATATAAGTTTTATATTATTCAGATTACCGAAGCTCCGCTTCCCACTTTACTTTTTGAGGCATCTGTGTAACTTTTTTCTCCAGATATACCTATTGTGTATAATTTGAGATGGTGTTGCTAGGTTTAACTATAGATTCATTATGGTGGCAATTGAGTAAATTTAGAGGGGGGGGGGGTTATTGGAAAACATGAAGGGAGGATATCAGAGATATTTAGATTGTGGTGCTTCAATAGTGAAGTTAATTTATGTAAATTAGGAGTGTAATTTAGACTTAATGACGATGCTAATTTTGACTCATATTTGAGGGCAATCTGTAATCTTCTCACTTTTAGAGGGTGTATTCCTACAAGGTTAAATATGCCTGGGATAGGGGTTGAACGATATGTTTCAATGACCATTCGTAGACCTGCATTGTGTATTATATCCAATTTTTTCATGATTTTTTTTCCTTTCATCATATAATAATAGGTATAGTTTATGCACATAAATTATTATAAATTTTATAGGTACAATATCAAAGACTAATCATATCAAATAAGAACCTAGTTATGGAGTTCATGTAACTTATCTTCATTGTCTAAATCATAAATCTGTACAAGGTACCTTATTATAATAACGTCAGTTTGTTTATAAATGATCCGTAATGACATTATATGTATAATGCTTATTATGGGTATAAAAAAGTGATATATAAAAAAAGAGAAATGTATTGATATTATGTTGCGTTATAAAAACAAGGGAAATGTCTCCCCATTTGTTGATACCAAACCATTCATGTAAAATATTCATGCAATTTTTTTATAAATTGCCAAGTTAAATTATTTAATTTCAATATTATAATACGATATTAAACTACGCAACCTTGCTTACAATTTTCATGTCAAAAAATTAACACTAATCAGACATTTACAACAAACATGATTTGGTAAATATCAAATACGAAAATCTATGTACAATTGTACTCAATTTGTGTTAACACATTTCTGATGAGTAACGGATTAAATAAATAAATTATAAGGTACATGAGCGCAGGGGCGGATTGGCTATTTTTGGCCCAGGGTGCAAAATTAATTAGGTGCCCGTAATTTTTTTTCAAACCTACCTAAATTAGGAAAGAGCCCTTAGTTTTATAAGTAAATATAAAAAATAATGTAAGAATAACATGTTGTTTATTTGTTGTAAAGATGTTGAAATAATATGGTATTTTATTTTTGTTTTGTATAATACGGTATACCAACTGTGGTAATCGGGGGCCCGGGGTGCTACTTGGTGTATAGCACCCTGGGCCAGTCCGCCCCTGGACCATCCTGATTTCGTCAGTGTACACTGTGTTTTATATTATGTGTTGTTTACAAGTGGTAAACACCATATCTCAATCATATGTTCTTTCGTCCTGTTATTGATCAAAAATGTGTCAATACGAATTTCATAAGAATATATATTTTTTACTCAATATTACTGATAAGCATTTATTTTTTGACAATTTATATAATAGTATAAGACGTGTACATTTTTCGTAGAATAGAATGACCAATGGAGGTACCTCCTTATTTGTGTAATAATAATAATAAATATTATTTAAATGTACATATTATTTTATACGAGATGTATAAATTGTTATCTAAAAACTCACAACCAGTGATAACAAATCCATAATAATATGCAACCCTAACAACAGACATTTACCACGTTTAAACGAGTCATAGTAAAACACTATATCGTAATTAAAATGTTTAAAAAATTCAATGTAGTTAATTAAATAATATTGACATTAAACGCTTAATTTTAAATCGTACAGTATATGATGCAAGTGAATATTTTATCAAACACAACTCAAATCGTAAAATAATAAAGCCACTATTTGGATACCTACTTATTTTATAACTAATATAACCTATCTAAACTAATAATTGTATTAACGAATACAACATAATACGCCATTTTAAATCTAATACAATAACTTAATAAATTAAACTATTATTTTTTTTGATTGAAAAATTAATTAATTGAAAATTAATTACAACATTTTAAAAATTATTTAAATAGTTTCAACGAGTGCTAATAATATTTTATCTGATTATATATTCAATTTTCAATATCATCTAATAAACTCGGGGGAAAAATTTTAATGATTTATTTTTAAACTATCTATAAGTACTACAGTAAGATAACATCAACCTGAACCAGTTAACTAAGAAATAAAATCATTTCTTTTGCTTATAAAAATTTCTTAAATAAAACTTGTACCTACAACTATCTCGTGAACTCAGCCTTACCCATGAATAAGTACCCGCTGGAACACACATTGTAGATTAATACCTATACTTAGTTTCAAACTGTACTTTACTGCCTAGGTGTACTTTGTACTTGTTCCATGGTAAACACATTTCAAATACATACTTACAACATCATATAAAACGTCTGGTACACAGCACACACCAAAATGGCAAGATGTCATAATCTGACATAATCTGTGTTACAGTGTGTGCAGAAAAAAAAATATAATAGATTCGCAGATTATGCTATAATAATTTTTGATATCCACTTTTTGTTTTAATATGTATCTCGACATAAAAGCTATTAAACCAATTTTGGCTTCTTTAGTTAACTCAACATTTTTAACACTTTATTATAGATTGGTGATTCATTGCATTTTAGATTCTGAGCGGAGCGAAGGATCTAGTGGTTTTACAATGGTGTTAATTTTATTATTTTTTTTTTATCCTGTATATAAAATATCTACCATAAAGAGTGCTTCGATTTCAACATAACGTATCTTATATTTCAGAAAATTGGATTTAGGTGGTACTTTAAAAAGGTTATTTTTCGATTTTCTCAATATTTATTTAATGAAACAGGAAAAACCACCGGCAAATTACGAAAAAAAAAACTAAAAATTGGATTTTCATTTCTAACGTTTTGTTTATCACCATAGAAATGAATAAAAATAAAAATAAAATAATTATTTTAGTTATTTTGTTGTCATTTATAATATTAATTCACTACTAGTTACTAGATCTAGTTAGATATAAAATAATAAAATATCCAGACTGAAACCGTCTCCGCTCAGAATCGTTATTCGTATACAAAGATATGATATCATTGAATTCAAATTTAATACAATCCATTATACAGTATACACTGACTCACTTGTAACCTACTGTACAGAGCAACATCCACTTACCCACTTTTTTACTACTAATACTGATAAATTTGAAAATTGCTTGTTTAGTTAATAAAATGTCAAATTCCAATCTATTTAGGTGCTGGGTAACAAAAGGCCTACCAAAATAAATTATGATATGACCCAATATAATGAAAATATGATAATGCGCTTTATTCAGTCAAATTAATCGTAATCAGGATATGTATAATACAAAGTCTAATATGCCAGTTGTACACAAAATATATTTTAGTGCACTAAATAGTAATGATAATTAATTATTTTGAAAGTTATGAATTTTAAACATTACGATTCATTTAATTTTATAAACAACTACTTAATTTAAATTAAAAGCTGAAAAAATCTTTGAAAAAAAATATGTTTTTTAAAATACATTACATGATTAAGTTTAAAATGGTTTCATAGTATTATATAAAAAAAAAAACGGTAATAACAAGCCATAAATTAAACCAGAACTGAAATCTACTTTACAAGTTTAAGAAAAACAATACTTTTCTAAAAGTTTAAGTGTTATTTACTCAAAAGTGTTAATTAACTCAAGTGTTTCAAAAGTTTTAGAGTACATGCCAAAAGTATATACAATTATAACCAGGCCTTTAATTATTCATAATATAATAAAAATCAAAAGATTATACATAATATATATTTGGGTGTATAATTCACTCGTTGGAATTGTTATTGTATAAGATTAATTAGAATATCTATTTTAAATTAAAATAAATTAATGAAATATAAAATTATACAATAGTTTTATGGAATATAATATATTTTATTATATATCTCATAGTACATAATATTATGATAGGTATAATATAAAAACTACTCTACACTTAACCAAATTAACATAACATTGGTCTTGTTAAACTCAAAACTTTAGAATTCTACTGAAATAACAAGTAACTGTGCACGTGAAACTATTTGTTCATTATTATTATAATGATCTAACACTACACAATATATGAACATCAGTAACTATATTACAGAGTATACAAAACATAACAAATGGAAGAAACATTAATGTGTAGTGTGCGGAAATTAAATAATGCTATACTAAAAATATCCCCCAACCTTCTTTAAGGTATCACATGCAATTTTAAGGCAGTATTTTGTTTGAAAATATTATAAAACAAAACTAACTAGATAATAATAAAAAAAAAAACGTGGACTATTACCGTAATAGTGTAATATACTATACCATTGGAAGTCGAGTAACCGAAAACCTCTTTTGGTATATGTTAAAATTGCATACCTACGTATATAGTATAATAATAAAAGGGTAAGAACGGTTTTATGAATTAATTATTGTATGATAATTTAGAGAACATCATAATATACTAAATTGTTCAAGGTGCTTATTATAAACTGCATTAAATTATTTTCAAATTAAATTAATTAACAATTCAATTATATTTAAATGCATAAAATAGTATAAAATAGGCTACATGTGTTTTAGCTTATAGTAAATGTATACTCAATATTATAATTCATAGTATTTTGTCTGATTTCGAAATATTATAATATAAGAATTGTTTTTCACTAAAATCTAACACGATTCAAAATTGAATGTCAATTATAAAAGAAACCGATTTGTATTGCTTTTTAACAAAATAAAAACTCTTCATGAGTATAATATTATCATAAATACAGTTTTTTTTCAATTTATAATATACTTTATGGTATATGATTTATATACTATTATAAAATGTGTATCAAGTGGACCAAGACGTGTGGTTTGTGCGCATCGTGGTTTAGACTAGACTTGTGCAGTGTATAGACCACCATCTGAACTCCAGACAAGAATATACACTATCTATGCGTACCATTTATAACATAATACATAAACCGTTACGAATATAAAAAAACAATTGCTCCAAGACAACTATTTTTTTTTAAAATTATTTATCTCAGACTTTATGTTTAAATTAAATAAATACGTCTAATCCAAAAACCCAGGACGAATGTGAATTGTTTCTAATATAGTTAGTTTGGTTTCGGCTATACTTATTTGTCGTCCACCCTAATCACGTAACAACAGCTTAATTTACATGCTAACGACTGCGAAGTCATTTAATCTCGTGGTGTAACGGGACAAAAACGATAATTGTCTCAAGAGCAAATTAATAGTTCTTCATTGGAAATATGTTGGTTAATCTTTGGATAAGCATTATAATCTTACAGTATGCTCTGTATACTGCAGTTGCAAATTCAAGGCCGTCAACGAAACTATGCGCACGGTTCACTATACCAAAGTCATACAATAACTTATTTTTTGACATAAACATGTCTTTTTGTTGGCGGTGAATCTGGGATTCGTAAGACTTTAAATTACACTTTTCATCAGTTTCTATGAATGAAACCCTTCGTTACTATGATAAACGCGTAAACAGTAATATTATATTATATCGCTAAACAAAATTATTTTTTGAATTCCTCGCAATTGACATTAGCTACATGGTTACATAATATTCACGATCCAATGTTTTTACCGACAAAACATAATATGATGGCAGATTAAAAAAAAAAAACTTTCGTCATGGCTGGTCAAGTCTGGCTTGTAGTTCTCCAAAGTACATCATCACTCTTTTAGCGTTCGCGAATGTCGAAAGTAACCCAAATATATGAATAAGGACGATTAATACAAATAGAGTGACATTATGGTTATATGGATAACTTTATTGAAATTAATAAATTAAATGATTGAAATGTATAAAAAGGTACAGGTTGGAAACAAATTCAGTTTGTTAAGTTAATTACCAAACAAAAATAATAAAGTACACATCATACAAATAAAAAATAAACGTATACGAGTTTTTTGTAAATGATTCGTAAATCTTAAAAACATTGAATAGGTCCCTAGCATAAGTTATGTAAACAATTTATATTTTAATACGAAATATGATATATCTAGGGAAAATCCGTACCTATATGATTAAACTTATGTACAGCATTATATCATGATTCAATTTGTGTGCAATAAACTAATTTTGACATAATAATAAAATTTAAAAATGAAAGAAAATTGTATATTAAAAGAATATACAATATATTGAAAAAATAGTGAAAAGAAAAGTTTTTTAGTAAATGTAAATCTAATGTATAACTAATATAAAAATCTGTCAAATAACACGTGGCTGGTGACATATATGTATAAACCAGTACTATAGAACCTCGTATAGAACTTATTATAAGTGTACCATATTTTATTAAAAATGAACTTTTATAATGATTTGTTTAACCTAATCAAACAATATTATTAATTAATCTTTAATAAATAATGTTAAAAACAATTTAATGTTGTCTAGAACTTAGTTTTCATTCATATTTAATGTTTTTGCATACAATTATTATAATAAACATGAATAAATTTAATTTCAACCAATTAAACTGTCCACCATTATGTAATAATGTATAGTATAACAAACACAAAACAAAAACACTACTAATAGTATTAACAATGTAAATCCAAAATTATGATTAAACCCATAATAAAAATTAATAGCAACTAGATGCTGTAAAATAAAAACTACGAACAAGTTATAGATGCGTGATTTCAAATTTACTATATTATTAATAGCGATACTGTAAAGTCTGTTTAATTAAATTGCATCGTAAATTTCTGAAATCCTGTCTTCGTGTTAAGTTTAAAAAAATTATTGATGACAATCCTTGTGATTTAATCAAAGACCATAAATTGAAATAAATGTACGCTTTATTCAATGGCATACATTATATTAATATATTTAATGAAAAAAACAATAAATTAATATATTAATATAACTAAAAAAAAAAGGTTTTATAAAACAAAAAACAGGGAATGTCGCTTTGGTTTGTAGTAGGGTTTGCGTGTAGTAGGTCCCCTTCAGAGAAAATTTAATGCACTGAACCTACGTGTTCATTTGAATTCGATGTTAAAATATCATTCCATACAAAAATCGATTCTGAATTTAGAAGTTGGGTTGGACTCTATTTCTAAACATAGTTGTTGTTTCGTTTATTTATATAAGTATTTGTAATTTATTTTTATTTTTGTAACAGGTAATAATAATATTTTGAACTGAATTTTCACAAAAATATCGTAAATATGACAGAAAACATTAATTATAATATCGTACATTTACATCATAATATTAACATATTATAATATTATTCTAATTAATTTAAAAGTTAATAATGCGTAACGTTCTACACGAAGAGGCTTACTTGGCGGAAGTAACTTAAAATTATTCCAAACATTTTGAAAATTCCATAAGACAACATAGTACAATATAATGATATACTTAATAATGGTAAAAAGTTTCAAGTATCAATAATTATTATTTTTTTGAACCACAACATAATATAAAATCATTAATAGAAAAATCGCCACCTAACAGATATTAAGCGGAAATATCAGTTTTACAAAAATGTGCATTATTTTTATTTTGAGCTTATTGAGAAATTTATAGACATTTTATGTGTTATAATTTTTAATATTTTTCAAGTTATTATTTTGATGAAACATTTTATTGTCATGCTGTTTACCAATGGTTTAATTTTCAATGGTGGTTAGGCTTTGGAAAATTGCCTTTTTCAGTCTAGAAGACTGTAAATATTATTATTTCTGCACAGCGGGCGGGAAAATTAATATCCAAATCGGATAACATATTACACAACAATATACAATATATATGTATCAATACTTTTTGTCTTATATAATATAATAAAATACTATAAAAGCCGATGGCTAGGTTATTCCCGCGATGTTCTATGAAACAGTTTAGGGATCTAGACACTGAGAACGGCAAGAACAGTTCATTACGAATCACAATCGTCATTCGTCAGACAATATAACAATCAATATTGTGGTCTTAACAAAACATATTTACCCCTGCCCTGGTATTATCGCTAAGGGGCAGAGTCGTGACAAAAAATATTATGTGCGAACCGTGTGGGAAGGCAATATCAGTCTTGAGCGAAATGCAGCCCTCGCCTGCGGCTCTAAGCCGCACACGTTGCCAGTGACCGAAATAGATCACTATTCCAGCCCTTGCTACACAGTATATAACACCTACCCACGTAATGTAAGTAAGTTTCATACAGAAATTTAAGAATATCGAAAGTAATTGTAACAATTTTGTTTTAAACGAACATTAATTGACAGTTAAATTTTGACAGAATTCATCAAAATTATGAACACTTGGAAATTATTTTATGCCTTATAAAAAATGTTTTTTAATTGGTTTTATAATTAAAAAAAATCACTAACCTGAAATATACTCAAAGACGAATGCAGTCAAAATGTACTATACCGAAGAACGAATCACCAAGTTCTTTTCGTTTAAATATTCAATTAGGTATGTTATAAAATAAAATAAATTTTTATAATTTATTTAAGTATTTCCCCGTTATTTTAAAAAGTAGTGAACATTTTTATTTTTGTCCCTCTAAAGTACCGATTACTTCAAATTGTTTACTAAAAACTTCTATCAAAGATTAAAATATATATAAACTGATCTAAAAAGTGATGAGTCCCAGAAAAATTTAAAACACACATCATTGTGAAAATATTATCGCTTCGCTTAAAATCTAAAATCCCAACATCTTAGTTATTTAAAAATAAACTTAAGTATTTGGCATGTTTCAAAGAAAACAGATTCAACAATAAACTTACTAGCATTTTAATAACAAGTGTTAATGTTAGAATTCAAGTTTTAAAAACACACATTTATCATCTCTGTTTAGAAATTAAAATCATTTTTTTGTTGTTTTTAAATGTAATAATATTATTGAACTATAATATGCCATCAAAAACCTCAATACCAAACCCTTGTCTAGTTTTATATTTTAATTTAATTGACTCTGCTGAAAATGTCCATAGAATGTCCAATATGAATCCAAAAATTGATTTTGAAAAACCGTAGAAGTCGCTCTGCCTTATAATATCATCATCAATTAACAGGTGTGGGCTTATTAAAATAAGAAATTTGGGCGTGGAAACACTAACTCACCTGGCCACTGTACGCACTGTCTTTATACATAAACATTAAAATCTACAAATATAATACATGAAAAACCTTTTAAGTTTTATTAATTCACATTGCACATAATATATATTATATAAATGTATTGCATAAAACACTATTTTGAATTAGGTATTATATATAATGTCCCGCACCAATCATAATATAAAACATGTACAATGTCCCATTAAATAAACACTTTGAACAATATTCGCTTTGTTAAAATAATTAAACTTCAAATTTTGAAATTATGAATTAATTTAATATGTGAAAATTTGTGATGTTTTACACGTCATGACAACTAAAAGGTATAATTAGTTTGATAAGTTTTATAAAATGAAAATGTTATAAAAATCAAGATAATATTGTGTTCAATAAATCTTACGAGGCTTATAGTACAGTATATATTATATAATATATATATATCATATATATCATATATATCGAATTATGACTAGAACTGATGAAAAAAATTAGCTACATAGAAAAATATTACACATTGGGCAAAAAAATACATAGAAAATAGAAAGTTTTGCACTATTAAATTTGAAAGCAGTTAAGATTTTGATCTGGAAAAAAATATTTCTGACACACAAACGATCGAATAACTTAAAAGGTTATACATCCTATAGCCTTTAAAGAAAATTTTACCCAAGTCTAAAACTATAAATCGTTAGGATATTATTTTTCCAAGACCAAACTTTTTCACATTAAATATCATCAAAAAATATAAAACTCCCTAGGGATTTGTTTTTATTTCTTTACTAAAACAAAATATTTTATTTATTTATAAATGTATCAATAATATTTAATACTTTTGATATTTTAATTTTTCAAGTTGATACATCGTTATTGTTTATAATTTCAAAAAAGAAAAAACTTATGTCTAAAATATAAATAAATGAAAACATATTCTAAAACCGTATTATATATAATATAACCTGTCTTGTACTTATACAGTTTTGGAAAAATGTAAAATAGGAAGATGTAATTATAGTTGTATACGTAGTTATATAAACTAAACAAGAATCAAAATACATGGAATAGTGTGTCCTCAAATAGACTTTAAAATAGTAAATGAAAAGCCAAGCTCAAAAATGCTGCCATAAAAATGCACTGATATCAAGATTATTTTTTCAAGTTTTTAATTTACTATGTTCCCCTTCACTAATTTGCCTATGGGTGCTTCCTTGTTTTCCCCTTATTTTTATTTGTACCATTGTATCTACAGTTTTTCAAAGGTATTTCTATCAAATTCTGGTGGCTGTTTTATTTGGTAATTATTTAAAATACAATGGTGTGAATCTGCACAATTGGGGTATTTAATATTTATATTCAACTATAATATACATATTTATACACATATAACATACGCGTATATAATAGGTAGTAGGTACTTACGTGAAAATTAGTATATTACATATTGTGTTCTATGTTATCACACCAAAATATTTGCCAAACCTAACTATTTAGTATATTTGGTTACTTAAGTAACCATCGTTTGGGCTGCTACAAATACGTGTGCCGGAGCAGTCTCGTTGGTTGCTACCACGCATATTTCGCTCCCTGCAGACCATCGATAAAGTAAAATATATTGTATTTACACTTTATTTCAATATACATTAAATCGTTCTTGAAATAACGAAATGTCGTATCAAATTAAACATCAAAATCTTTTTGCATTACTTATCCCATTAGATATTTTTATTTTTCACTAATACTTCGTAAAAGAGAGACAACATTTTATAGCTATAACAGAAGCTTTATGTGTTTATTTTATTTTCTACTTTATTCATCATCTTATCAATTTTTAAATTATCAGTGAATAGGGAGGACTCTGTGTTAAAATTATAAAAATTTTTTGAAGAATTATTTTATTTTTATATATAGTATGCATCGATGTTAGCATTGATATTATTTGATTACAAATACTAGTATTTATTATTTTATTACTAATAATACTTGCATTTATAATCAATGATATTAGATAATATAAACGATCGAAAAGTTGTATGCAGCTCCCAAAATTTCAAATTCAACAAATCAATCAAATATCAAATTATTACTAAAGAAAGCAGACGCTAAGCACACTTTATAGTAATATCGTGGCCTATTAAGTATAAATTTAAAATGTAATAATAAGGAAGAAAGAGGGAAGTATTATCTATACTAGGAGAAGAGGAACAAAATAGATTAAAGTATTGAGAAATTTTGACTATAGTATTAACGTAGGTCATCATAATAAAGATTACAACAAATAAACGTTAAACAAGATTATTATTAGAAATTTGAATGCAAAATATTACCTATGTAACTGCTAAAGATAATTTTAAAACTGAGACAGAACAATAAAGCTAATGTCTGGGTTATTAAGGACATGCAATAAACTTACAAACAACTAAAAAATACTCAAAACTAAACGTTGAGAATATAAAATACAATTTAATACAAATAGTGACATAAATTAATTTTAAGCACAAACCATTAATAATGTGTTTTGACAGAGATGTTAGGTATCAAAATACAATAACGATAATACAATCATTAGGTAACAAATAAATGTTATTTTTAAGTTATTATGAATAAAAATAGCATACATTTTACTCTTGGTTTATAAACCAAGTTAAACAAATAACACCTTAGGGGATAATTTATTAGAATGTAGTGTAACTAGTTGCTAGTACCTATTGGTTTTTTTCCATACTATAAACTCATTGACATTTCCCTATGAGGTACAAAGTAATAAAAAATCCAATTGCATCGTACAATAATATATTTAAAAAAAAAAATATTGTATTTTAAGTAGTTCCGCGTACGGCTCTTACATTGTCCAGTAACTAAGATGTTTTATTAATAAATAATTTATCAATACATTAAACTTAATCCAACATAATTATTTATGCTAATTACTTGATAAAAAATTAACTGTAGGAAGGTTAGTGAAATTAAATAATTGGAAATAAAAAAAAAAATTAAAAACAAGCAATAGGTATAAACATATAATAATCCATAGGTAATAAATACAACTTATTAAACTATGTCAACAATATTGAATAACCCAATTATTTAAGAAAAATATTTAACTTAAAACTTATTAATTAAGTATTAGTAAATAATAACTATATTTATTTATCTATTCTGTAATTCAAATTTAAATTTACATAAGTACCAGTTATTTTAACCTATATTGGTAAACAATTTAAATTCGAAATTGAACCATTTTAATGAATGACTTTAAGTGCTTTAATACAAATATTATCTACTTATCGTCATTATTGCCTATATTAATATTATAATCTTTCTAGGTCCTACCTATAAAAAATGAGACTATGTGCTTATATATTATGTTCTTTATAGACGTGTAAACGGCTTCACTCATTTCACAAACTTCACTTATAAATAAAATATATAAAATACACTAAATAATAATCCCGTATCACCGGTTTCACCTTTTTATTGGTTAGAATTTTGACACGGATATATAAATAATATGTATAGCTAAGGTATTTTGGTAAGTTATTTAAATAGGTTGTAATTATTGTTATATCCATAGGCATTTTTTCAACCCAAAATATGATGGATGAGCTACAGTTATTTTGTATTTATTTTACTCAGAATTCACTAGTATTAATCTAGCATAGTATAGAAATCTGTGATTCATTTCAATAAAGTTATATCAATAGATTCTTTGGGACCCGTATAATGTCATATAGGCTACTTTTTTTAACCCGGAATTCAACCACACGAACGGCATGCATAAGATTTTTGTCCTTAAAATACGGAAAATTCGATTTTTGTCTATTTCATTTCTGTTTACCATCTGGTTTGCATTTGAACTCAAATAATCGAAATTATTTCGATTAAATAATATAACATTTAAAAAAAATTGCAAGAATAGAAAAATGTTTTTTTTTTTATAAAAAGCAACACAATATTATCTCTATTAGTCATTTTCAACAAATTATAATATTTTTTTATTTAAAAATAATAAAACACTTCTTAATAATATAGTTAGATCATTAAATTAATCAATGAAAAAAAAAAAAAAATAATAATAGCACTCAGACAAAAATAAAGATAATATTTTTCCATTCAAATTTAAAAAAAAAAAAAACAGTATTAAATTAATTGTGGATACAATATAATATTGTTGATAAGTGATAGTAATATTACCGGAAAAATTGTCTATCATAATTCTTTATTAAAAAACAGTAAGACCAGGTGTTTGTTGAAAAGTACCTATATCCTACAGCCATGGATACCTTTTCACATAACAGGAATATTTCAAAATAATTGTATACAAACAAAGATGATACGCTAGAGAGCCTTTCAACACAAAACGATGTGTTTACATAAGAAGATAAATAATGCACGATAAAACTGTTTTGATAAAATATGTGACAAGAGGACGTCGCACCCGCATGTGTTGTCTCGTCTTACTTGTTACGCATAAGTGCATAATATACCATAATTTACTTTCAGAAGTTCACATTTTGTGTTGTTAGCTCAAAATCGATGATGAGTCATTATCTAGATAAAAATTATTAAATCATCTAATTATCTCATCCAGATAAATGTAATGGTATCTGAGGTAATTTATATAGATAAATGATATAATTATAAGAATATTTTTAAATACTGAAATAGCCAATAATTTACGAGAATCGAGTAGTGATCCAAAAATACCAATATTATTATTGTTAAAAAAAAAGAAATATTTACTGAAATATTGTCAGTCTTATTTTGTTATTTTATTTTTATTCAAGTTGTATAAAAAATTAAAATTGTATATTATTTTAGTTGAAAAATAACATTAGGGATTTATTAATTAATAAATATTACTAATAAATTACATTTTTTATAATGTAATTTAAAAACAAATTATCTATTTTTTTTATCTAGATAAATTTTGAATGAATTATCTGTTGTCTTATCCAGATGATTTTTTGGTTATCTTTTTTCAACACTGACCTACTATCAAACTTGAATGTATCTGAACATTATCATTGTACTCACGTAGGATTTGTATGATATTTTAATTTATAAATGAGTTATGTAAGTAAGTATTAAATTTTATAATTGCTCATACCTATGGCTGTCTCAAAAATTAAAATATCTATAATGACCGACGTGATGTCACAGAAAATATTTTTCCCTTTGAGTTTGTTAATAGGTCCATTCACTCAGATATTAAATCCAACCACATACAATTTGAGCTGCATAAAGTAAATTTTAGTGTGTTATTAGTAAGACGTCCTGCGGGTACTACGTCCTCTTAAGTCACAATATTTTACGAATTTCTATTCACATAGAACTTTTTTTTTGGTTCATAAAAGTTGTAAGTTTATCACCAATGCTGATGAAAACCTATTACTAGACACCAACCACGGCCGTTCAGTATTACTTTTTTTGACACACAAATAAGAATACCAGACGTGTTCCAGGATAACTAATAATCTTTGGAAATTGGAACCAACATAACAAAACCAATTTGCTCCTTAGGAATCATAATGTATACAAATACATTTATTTATTTTCTACTTTAACCCGCCAGCGTAAAGCGTTATTTTATTTTCAAAAACAATCAATTCGCCATCCAGACCGAATCAAATAATACAGTTAATGTTCTATTAAAGTTTTTACATTTGTATTGGAAATTTTTACAATATTATTATATTGTAGTATAAAATATGTATAAATAATTAAATTAAATTTATTCTGTAGTCTTAGTGGAACAAATTTAAGGAATTTTCCTTTTAGGAGATATCAAAATATATTTAAGACTATAGTCTAAAAGGACAGGGCTCAGACGAAAATGTAAATTTATTAAAAACAAATAATTTACTGGCAGTGTTTTAGAAAATAAGTTTAAGTATGTGGGTATGATATTTTATTTTTCATCAGTTAAACTTATTTCAAAACTGTTCTATTTAATGTCTCAAAATTATTTCAGTTGTTTATATTATAAGTATAAAAATGAATATACAATATTGATACAGTTCTAAAACGTTGTCTAATTTGTTGCTATACGAATCTAAAACAAAAAACCTATTAACAGTAATTTAACTTTAACAAATGCTAATCATTCTCAGCCAAGCATACGCATTTTAATATTACTCAAAAATGAAAATAATATAAACATCCAACCAGCGCGATTGTTCATGAATCATAATACCTACGCATCGTATCAATAATAATAGTTATTACATTTCTAAAATGATGATCTACACCAACAGCCTACCATAAAATATACTACTGCAAATGCAGCATTACGCATTTAGTAGTGTTTTGTATAAAGTTAAAAACTAATGTCAATGGTAACTATGGAGATATTAACTGCCGTTTTTAATTAACTCATCATCAATCCTACAATGTTTCTCAAAAACTTCTCGAAACAATTCCAAAAAATATAGTTTCTCACAATGCAGAATATCAAAATATTATATTCTACACTCTTGTGGTTGAAAATATAACTCTTATTAATAATAATAATCATTCTATATAGCTTACGATATCTCTAAATGATAAATGATCACTTTCATAAAATTAAGGGTTTGAACAAAATCAACTTGTAATAAAAATATATTTTCCTTAGAACTTGATAGAAACAAAACTTTATTATATATCAGTAAATATCTATCGTATAAAATCGAATAAATAAATTAATAATAATGTAAAGCTAATCCATACTGTACTTAAAGTTTTAATATTTGACATGATATTATAAATTTGCTTTTACTACAATATTACTATTTGTATCCAAATAAATTATTACAATTGATATATTTTTATTTAATACTACCTAATGTCGACAGTAAGTAATTTAATAAGTAAATATCATAGTAACATTAATTTTAATGTCAATAAAACAATTTGAAATGTAATAATATAATCAGGTAGGTGATCAATATAAGTGATATGATATTACCTAATTTACATTATTTTTAATTCTGATGTTATTAGTAACATACATGGACATGAATATTAAAAACCAATTTTATGGAAAAAAATATAATCGGTCAACGAATTTTCAGTTAAAATGAGGGATATGAAAGTTTTATAATAATATGACGCTTCTATAAATTGGAAGATGGTCCCAGATGGTATAAGTTTAAAAGAGGGTTGGGAATTTTCACCAGTATATACTTATCTCTATGTACTATAATTATGATGACCAGATATTTAAAAAAAAAAAAGAAGTACAAAGCCTATAGATTTTACATTATAACATAATGTTATATTATAAAGATATAAAATTCAATACAAATTAAATAAAACTAACATAACATATTATCATACATATTTTTTAATCTTACTATTAGTTAGAAAAATGTATCTATTTATTATTTGACTTAAATCGTGTGACTTTCATGACAAAGCAATTAAAAAAATAATAAACTTTTAATGGAGAAAACAGTCAAAAACTTTTTTACATATTATCATCATTTAACTTACCTACTTAATAAGAAATATAATTTAATATATTTAATAACTAATTTATAATAGGAACAAATATTAATATTTAAAATATTTTTGAGATCTATGCATTTCTTTAAGTACATTTGATCTGTTTTCAACTTATTAAACACTTCATAACACATTTCGTAATTAAAAAAAAATTAAAAAACTTTAGTATTTTTGACATAATTTTATCACATTTTAACACATTTTTACTTGCCATAATAAGTAAATTATCTGAAGAATAAGTATTACATTTAAAGTAGTTAATTACCTTTAAACTTGATGAAGCAGCCTTTGGAGCCTATTGATGTTTTTTTTTTTTTTTTGATTAAATGTATATTAATATTACTGAGATTGCTATCCAATATAATATCGACTTCACATTTATATATTTCACAAAAAACAATGTTAGTTAAATTTGGAGTTGACCTCATAAACGAAAATTCTTTTTGTAGATCACTTTTAAAATTACACTTCTTACGAGGCGGAGCCATTTCAAAAAAATAATTTTACTGTACTATAAAATTGTATTTGATTAGTGATGATGTAGTAAACATTACCGTGAATCAGTATAACAAGAGAGGCCTTACCGCCATAAATAATATCATGCCACAGCGTTGTTATAACAGTGCCTCTACTTTGACGATCACGAATTTTTGTAAAATATTGATAAGGATGCATTTTCTTTTTCCATACAAATTAAAGATGTCAAAAATGTTATTAATTTAATAATTAGGTCATTTTAAAACAAATTTCAATTGGAATTGTTACATCATTTAAAATAAAACTTTTTGGTGTACTTCAGACATTTATTTAGGACAATAGGACATGTTTTCAAAAATAAGTACTGTCTTTATAAAATAAGTACCTACGTAACTTTAACTATAATCTACATTGTACAAAAAAGGGTAAGTTGTTGACGATCTGTATCAAATATTACCAATTATTAAGAAATGCAATCCTATACTTAAAAACGATTATTACAATTTAAACCATCTAATGGATACAACAATATTCATAAAACTTATACCTACCTAAATAAATATTTCATATTTAATTAACTATAATAATTTACTATAAAAACCAACTTTTAATGTTGGAACAAAATTATACTGTCAAATTTTACTATCTGGATACTATTATACCAGATACTTAACAGTATATTGAGACAAAGGTAATTTTGTATATATGCCCTAATGACCTTAGAACTTAATTAAATCAATATAACCTTAAGTATAATTGATTGGAAACAAAATTCGGGGGTAGTTGTAAAATAAATTTGCCTACCTTGGTTCAAACTTTATCTGGGTGTTGTATTGACATTCAGAAAACTTAAATATAATGTATACACAACATATTACTTAAAATATTTTTATATTTGGTTACCTACTTACTAATTTAATATTTTCCACGTCATGTTATCACAGATAATAACTGTAAGCATATTTCTAATTAATTAAAGTCCATTCATAAACACAAACTAAAAATGTCTATCGGTCCTATTCATAATATTATGTAAGCTTTAGAAACCAATAAAAAAAACTGTGAAGACATGCATAAAATATAATCAACGGAACATTTTATAAATCATTTAACATTTTTTTTTTTTTTTTTTTCAATAACACAAATTACAAAATATGACAATATTTGAAAACGGTTCGTATTGTTAGGACTTTGATTAGACTGGGCATTTGTATATAAAAATATACAAATATATCAACGATAAATGTATATTCCACATCTAAAATAAAAAATTAATATAATATAAATAGACATACATGGAAGTGCACGCGTAATGGCTCTGACTAGTATGACGGATGGTATCTATACATTTATCATGTTTCATACATATACAGCGCAGTTAGAAAAAATTGCCTGACATGGGTCACAATATTTTATTTTCTTTCAATAAGGATACACTTTTTAATATATAAATGGCAACTATTTTACTTTGGTCTCCTATACATTTTTGAGCTTTCTGTTCAGGAAATGGAAATGTAGTATTTTTCCTAGCAATAAATGGTACATATTGGATAAATTAAAGGGATATTCAAAAAGTATCAAGTGAGTTTGATTTTTCTCATATTCCAACCAATATAATATCATATTATTTCTAAACAAAATATTGAATTTAATAAATTATTTTACGTATATTTTAGATTATTTTTAATTTAATTGGTGTACCTGGTACAACCTAAACTATTCGATTAACCAACTCATACTTTATAAAATCAATATTTGAGGATACTTATATTCAATTAAGTACTCATGCTTGTTGATTTTTAAGTAAATAGTAAAGACGATAATATCGCATTATTGCCGCCGTTATACTAATAAATTATATCTTTCTGCAGAACTTAATTTATCAGTTATGTATAAACTTTATTGCGTTAATGTTTCTAAGTCAGTATCTCAAAGTATATATTCCAAAACGTTTCCTAATTATGAACCTCGTTTAGCTTTTTACAAGCCAAAAATAGATGAATGTACAAAATGCAATAACTATTACAACTATTCTTCTTTGAATCAAATTACTGAACAAATTAAAACTGATTGGGAAAATCACAAAACAAGAGAAAGAGAATCACTAGAAATTAAAAAAAAGCAACTGATAATAAAGGCGAATATTTCCGTTCTATTTCTTTTGACCTACAGGCTATTCTCACAACACCTCACGCCGGTGATAGTCAAATTTATTACAAGAGAAAACTCTCGATGTACAACTTTACTATTTATGAACACCATAGTGCAGATGGTTTTTGTTATGTATGGGACGAAATGAATGGCGGAAAAGGAGCTTCGGAAATAGGAACTTGTTTATTTCAATACTTAAAAAATTTACCTGAAACGGTCACTCATGTATTAACTTACTCAGACACTTGTGGCGGTCAAAACCGCAATCGATTTACTATGACGGCAATTCTGTGTGCTGTGCAAAATATAGATCATTTAAAGATTATTGATATTAAATATATGGAGTCTGGACATTCCTATCTTGAGGCTGATGCAATGCACGCCACTATTGAAAGAGCTAAAAAACATAAAAAAATATGTACGACACGAGAATGGGCGTTACTTATTCAAATGGCTAGATCAAAGCCAAGGCCTTTCATTGTTTCTAAAAATAATTATTCAGATTTTTATGATTTTCAAAATATGGCTTCAGGAACATTTTGGAACAGAAACATAGAAGGGATAGGTGAAAAAATGAAATGGCTTAAAGTAAAGTGGATTCGCTTTCAAAAATCAACACCATTTATCGTGCAATTTAAATACAATTTATCAGATGAACAATTTATGGAACTTAATATATCACCAAAAGTTCACAAAAAAGGATCAAATATTATACAAGGAGGGAATCCATTGAAGCCATCACAAAAATATAAATCAATTATTCCAATTACCGAATCAAAAAAAAGGATCTTCTAAGTTTGTTAAAAAATGGTGTAATTCCAAAAGACTACGAAGCATTTAATACTAATATACCAATAGTTAAGAATAAAAAAGATACAATTCCATGGTCAACTTCTGATAAAGAAATGGAAGTGTGAAGAATAACTTATTTTTAACACAAACAGTATATTTTTTTTTTTAATTTTTTATAATTTTAATTGTATAATAATATTAAATATTATTAATATACAATATTTAATTTTTATTGTTTACTTTATAATAATAATGACTAAAATTGATATAATTTAACTAATAAATAATAATAATATGTCCAAAAGATACTTGTATGTCCATAGCAAGATATAATAACAATTGCAATTTGTAATAAGTCCATTCTAGTTTCACAAAAAAATTACTTAAAAAAAAGTAAAGAGTTTTAGTAGAGTTAAACTAGCAAATTAATGTTATACAGTAAATTCAACACCATATCAAGTTTACACATAAGTTAAATCTCACATTTAAAAAAAACTATATGTATTTGAAAAATAGTAAAACTTTAAATGGCTCTCCTGAACAATTTGGTATTTGTGACATATTATAATTGGCTTTTAAGCCATCGATATACCTGGTAGCTTATAGAAAACCGTTAGTATTCTAAAATTATATTTCATTGTAATCTTGGCTTTTAGATATCCTCTTATAATTTACAATATTGTGTGTTTTATTGAAGAATATGTTATTGCCAATTAAACTTGTAAAAATTAACTCTACAATGCATACCAAATACAAATAAACTACGTATTGAATTATTTATAATCTTATCAGGAAATAAAACAAAATAACAGCAGGTATTTGTTGATATTATTTGTATTATTTTATTTGAAGTATCAAACATCTAAATTAAAGTTAAACATAATATATTTTAGCTTAATAAATCTATAATGTAACGATATTTACAATCTGGCTCACAAATAAAATTGTGATGGATAATAGACAATATTTTACAAAGTGTCCAGTAAATATTTGTTCGAATAATATAATCAAACATTTTAAAATTAAGACTTATTTTATATTTGTTTTTATTTTTTGTGAGTTTATTTTATATACCCCGTGTTTGTTCTCGTACATTCCCCCAGGCCTACTGGCTTCTATGTACAAATATTAATTTATCCGCCTCATATCTTAAAATTAAAACTTACAGAACTATATGAATTCTTAATGGAAATTAAAAATTCAAATTTTAAAATATTTACATAAATTACCTTTATAAGTTGACTATCTCAGATTTTTATGTAACTAAAAATACTCAAAATTATAATACTTAAATTTATAATTATGTAGATCCTTTGTACAATAACAGTTCTTCAAAAATTAAAGTAAAATAAAAAATATAGACTACACATACACAACAAGGCATTAAACAATACGTGTTTCCGTGTGTGTAATATTTATATAGGTGAAAAGAAAATAGTAAGACAACCAACAATTAAAAAAGGAAAAAAAGAATGGAAATAGATTGTTCAAATTAAATTAACGTTTAGTATATTTGGTTATGTGGAGTGAACCTTTTTTTTTTCTCTTCGCTGCTCTTTAGTATATAGGTACATATATATATGTAGCCTTATTAAACCTTGAGTTCATATCCTTGAACTGCTTGAAGTAATCATTTTTTTTTTCGTGGTATCGAGAATTGAAGTAATTACTGGACGCTCCCTTGTATAATGCAACCACCCAACCATGTATTGTTATTATTTTTTTATTTTACAACACTTTTCTTATTGTAACTTATTATTGTACACCAGCTGTATGCAAAAAAATATATATATTGGGGGTAATGGCCAATGGGTATCTTATACAATATTCCTATCTATTATTTCAACAGGTTAGTTTAGGTTAAATCAAATAAATAAAAATCAATATTTTTATATAAATTTTAAATTTACTAGTTCATATATTAGTATACTTGTGAATTATCTAATATTCATAAAGACAATTTTAGTATTTTACTATTAAACATAAAATTAATTTACCTACAAAAACCCATCTATATTAATTATATTTGATTAATATAAATAATGATATTTTTTAAAAATGTTTACTAATATTTCAAGACTTAAGTAATAATCGTATATTTTCAAAATTAATCATTTGTGAAGCAACTCTATAATGTATATTTTGTAAACTTAATAAACTTAGCTAAAAATATCATGCATTTATATTTATTAGTAAATTATTCTTGTAAAGCATTTTAGTCTGTGTTAGCCAGGATTTGACTGTCAGCAGTTAATAATAACCTAAACGTATTAATCGTTGTATAGCTTTTGTTATTAAATATACGGATCTAGATCAATGTCATTCATTGTTTTTGAAACACACAAAAATTAAGGAAGCTTAAAAGTAGGCAAAACGCCAAAGTCTCATTTTCAAAACATGTTTGATGCCAAAAGCTTTACGAACATCGAAAAATCGTCATTCTTCGTTGATGGCTAAACAATAATATTGTTAAAGTAAAATATTACGGGTGATTAAGATGTTGTAAAGATCTGCAACAACAAAGTTGCAACAAGTTTTTATTATGTAATAAATGTAACAGTGTCAAAAATAGGAAGTATTGAACACTTTAATTTTGAATACTAAAAGCACATTATTCGCATTTTTTTTTTTAGAAAAAAAATAATCAAATAACATTTTTTGAAATAATGATTCTGATGATTTTAATGCAATTTATGAAACAATTAATAAGAAAGTAAAGCTTAAAGCGCGTTACTATTCAGTGTGATAAATATAATAAACATAATATGATACTTATACAGATTAACTAGTAACTAGTATACTACAACTTCAACTCGTAAGTATTACCATTTACCATGGATTAATGTAGTATAGAATTACAATATTATAACTCTAAAATATAAATCAACTGATCGCCCTAATTCTGCATTTAACCACTCAGATTTCCATTGTATAATCCAAAAGTCTAAGTGTCAAATCAATAATATAAGGGTATTGCCTGTCTAAAGTAGATATTTTAATCTAGAGTTTTACTGTGGTACTGTGGTGCATAACATAAGAAGTGTCATACTAAGATTAAATTTGCAAGCGAAGGAACACTATTAAAAAAAAAAAACTAATTCAAGCAGTCTTTTTACATTATAATAAATTACGTATTGCATTATTTGGAGTAAATTTATAAAACTATAATACATAATATTATATGAGAATAGTTTAGTTTTATACTAATCTAGCAAAATTCAATAGAATAAAAAAATTATTATACGATATATACAATTTTATAGAAGATATAAAAAATGTATTTTTTAAATTTATATTCCAAATTTCCAAGAACGTTTCTATAATTTTTAAACTATAAACATAAATTGCGAGAATAAAACACGTCGTAGTATAATAGATTAGCGTGGGAAAGTTTAACATAACACTACGCAATCCTGCAATTTCAATTGAAATATTTTTACATTTTTAAAGTTATCAGCAAAATATTTCTCCTGTTCTGTGCTAGTATATTAAATCTAAACAAAACAATGCTGATGTTGATAACAGCATTTGGATAGACCACTAAACTTCACCTAATACTTTTCTATAGAGATCTTTATTTATCCATATAACATGGATAAGATTGCGTTTAAAAAAAGAGAGAGATTATTTTTCTACGTTTCAATCAGCACATGTGGTTCTTCTGACTGCAATATATGCAAAAGCTTGACATGCATACCGAATATTATATTAATACATTGAAATAATTAAAATAAATATGATAATAATATAGTAAAATGCGTTGGTAACGGATATTTTATTTCTGTTCCTCCAAAAATGTTCAACATTTGGAGCAACAATTTACACAATGCATTGCGTTGGCGTATATAAACGAGTGTATATAGATGTCCGTATTAGTGAATGGGCATCAATAACGTAAAATATTTTGATGTTTGATCAGTAGGTAATTGAAATCCACAGTTAATAACAATGCATTAAGTTAAATAAATTACAAAAATATGTACTTCATTAATTGTATAAACAAAATACTTCTTTGAATAATAAGAACCATTGCTAGCGGCTAATATTAAAAAAAAGGTATTTTTATTTTTCAATTTGTTTTTTAATACTCGGTGATAATAATCCCATCTTTGTTTTATTTTTAATTGGACCGTCCTAAATATTTTCAAAATAATTACATAAGTGATAATTTAAAACACAATTTAAATATGTATTAACATTTTATTTTCTGGTATTTGAACAATAAATTGCAATTTGGAATATTCTATTATTATCTACTAGCAACGTACGAAATATGTTTTACTGTAAATCTCGGTGGTGATTTCATGCTAAGAATAAAATAGAGTAAAATGGAGAGTACAATATAACAAATTCAACATAAAATTTTAAGTATAAGAAGTTAGTTTATTTTTATTTACTTTCAATAAACATAGTTAATAACAAACAAACACAAAAATGGATGAGTGGTCAAACGCGATAGGTATTTAATCAGAAGTTATTGCAATTATGGTCCCAACGTATAAATATTATGTCTACGTATACGTCTAATATAAAATATTACCTTATCCATTTTCGTTAACCTAATAAAGTGTGTAAGTACTAAATAGAAACATTTAAAATACGAAGGACAACACATTATTCTAATTTTAACCCTTATGGTGGCAAGGTTACTGCAGTGGACAATAAGTTAGTTATCACAAATATCTAAAATTATAAATAGAAAAATTTTTTTTTCGTCTTTCTTCTACCTATTTTTTATTTCAAAATGCATGCTAATTTTATTCCACTCCAGCTTCAAATTATCAAGTCCAAGGGACTTGTGTGTATCTATTGGTACTTAACAATTGTAACTTAATTTATTCGTCCACTGCACACCTTGAGTGTTACCCAACAGGAATTCGATGTAAATGCTTGATTTAAACTATATTACATAATATAAACTATATTATATGCAATAATAATTAATTATAATCTTCATTATAAAATATGTTTTCAATAGTTAAAACTGGGCAGTAACTAGATAAACAGTTAAAAATTAAGTTACGAGTTAGTTTTCCCTACAACTTTTAACTCAACTAATTAAAAAAATAACCAAGTACTATTACTTAGGTACTTCTGGTTACAAACTATTTTAACTTACTAAGTTATTTTGCTATAATTAAATTAGTTCAAAAAAAAGTTTTAATAATTTGAAAAAAAAAATAATGAGTTATTTATATTATCATTAAATATTATATTGCATCTACCACATTATGGTTTTAATATAGGATTTATAAATATTAAATAATTACACCACAGTTTCATCAAATTCTCGTGTAGAGTGATTGCTTATTGCAGGTGGCCATCTGCTAGGTCATTAGTCATCACTACAATAATTTACTACAACTAGGAAAATACTATATTATTAAAATTGAATAAATGGCTAAAATTGTGTATTTATTCTACATTACTCTAATACAATAAGGTTCTCAAACTATTTTTTTTCATGGAAGTCTTAAGTTGCTAAAAAGATCAAATACAACGATTATTTGTCAATACAATGCAAAATATTGAATTTGATTTATCCGATGTATTATGGAACCCTGATTATACTCTCACAAAGCACTTAGGCTCACAGTCAGTGGCGGCGCGATATTGTGGAGGCTTTGAAGCATATTGTATATTTTAAATATTTTTACCACCATACCCTTCGTTTAACCAAAATTAGCAGCAGGGGCCATTAATAATTATTAATTATAATATTTTCCACGATATTTGTATTGAGGTCTTACGATTGTATATATATTTATACACACACCCACCGATTTCAGACATGAAGCAATTTTTTCAAATAATCCTATATTCCGTCGCCACTGCTCACAGTTTGATAACCACTGCTAAATTATATAAATATATTAATTAGTTAAAAATATAAAAAAAACATTTATACAAGCCACACTTAAACTTAACTTATATCCTGTTGGTAAAAAATACGAGGATGAGTAATTAAAAAATTTAATTTTAACTTAACTATTATTTAATATTTACCTAAACATATGTAACCTACTTAGTTATTCAAATTAATGCATATTATTTTTAAATATCTTCAACTTCACTCAACTAAACTTAATCTTAGGATAAATCAAATTAAACCAGTTAAAAAAAAAATAGTTAACTTGCCAAAAATAAGTACCTGCCATTTTAAACACAGAAATTATAAGAATATTCTAATACTTTTATATCAATGATCACACATGTTAAAGATATATGATACAATTATAAAATAAGGCAAGTAGATACCATACTTTTTTCTATATATATCGTTCAATAAAAGAAGGACTAAAAACAAAAATCTAAAACATATTTTAAAGTAGCTACCTACTAAGTTATAAATTACTCAGCAGTCATCAATATAGATGATTTCATTTTGATTTTGAAAACGATGTAATAAGATTTTGTTATCTTTATCTATCGCGCACGTAGTATGGGAAAATAATTCAACTAGACCGGAGTTCTGAAATAGTGAGTTGTAAATTTATAATATTATTATTGAGAATTCATCGGCAATCGTAACTTATTTATTTATTTAGTATAGGTACAAAAGAAAATTACAAAAGAAAAAAAATAATTTTATATATAGAAATATCCAATATTGAAGATTATATTTAATCATTTCGACTATAAATAATGTTTTGATCATTAAATAACATAATTTAAAAACTGGTGATTATTTAAAATTAAACAAACCTAACATCCTCAAGAAATAAATGTTCTCGAGAAATAGACTTAAATAAGATGTGTTAGATTTTTCACAGAAACAATGTAAACAGTAGAGAAATTGAATAAAGCTCACTCACTGTTAACAAGTTTCAGACTATCTTTAAATGAACCGACGGCAGATTACAACTCGAAATAGTTTTTCTAATTTGATGATTGTAGGGTTTTTTCTCTCTATGTGCTGACTATGTTAAATTATAAAATAAAATCCAAGGTAACTGTTTTAGCCACAACTAATATATTTCCATCTAATTGACGTATAAGCTAATTAGGCTGGTCAAAATAATTACATTCGGTAATTTAAAAGTAGTTTCATTAATTGTTAATAACGATTTAAAAATATGCCTATTTGCAGCAATAGCTGGCCTTAATCTTGTGTTGCCTCATTTAATTTTCTGACTCACTTGACACCCTAACATCTACAATAATTATTGAAATCATTATTTATATCAACTTCCTGATTACAATAATAAACGTAATACTTCACTCTTTGTTTTAACAAAATGTCAAAAAATAACCATAATTAATTCAATAAGACCTAAAAATATTCAGTAAACAAAATTATTTGATTACTAGTAATAATAACTTGGGGCCATGCAAATACCAGTCAACTTCATTTTTCAAAACTTTTCAGAATCAATTTTAATTTGTTGAGCTGTCTTGTATTTTGACCAGATTGTCTTTGAGTTATCTAGTTTTTTTCCCAAAAAATACCAAACCAGAGTGTTACACGTAATATTTCCTTATTTTCTATACCCCAGGTTGTTCTTGCAAAGATATCCTTGGAATTTGTTTTCCTTAACATATACAATCTAAATCTTATTTATGATAAAAATGGAGTTGTCTTATTTTTGGTCGAACCCTTTCAGATTAAATTTAGATGGACTGTTACTGATGAATTACATTCTTAGCTAAACTGATAATTAATAATAGTTGATAACAATATAAACCATTAAACCACGACCATGACTGAAATACATTAATATAATACCTATATATTAATTATGATAAATCATTAGAAATAGAATCTAAATAGGTAGATCGTCTATATTACATTTTTGTATAACATGCAAATATAAAATATTCATTATTTATAGTTAGGTACCATAAACGATACCTTTTACTAGAGCTTTAGACAAAATTATTTGATGTGTAAAAGTGTAAATGTCACAAGAATTATTATATTTAATAGATTAGTATTTTTACTTGTTATTATGAATAAATTAATACAAGTTAAGTAGGTATCTACTACCTACATATCTATTAAAATGTAAGATGAAACGTTTAATTCTACTATAAATAAATAATGAAAAAGTTAATTTAATATTATTACAAGTTTCTAATATCCATATTATACGAAGAAACTATAAAATTAATTTTAAGTACCTAGGTATAATTGCATATATACATTTTATAATATAATTACATAATAATAGTATTATATTATATCATAATGTAATTATTATTTATAGTAATATATTGTTTTAATTAATCTTTATATGCGTTTATATGCACCTAACATTTTTTTTTCATTATAACAATACACATAAAATAAAATAAAACCAAAAATTATATTACTATATACACATAAACATAATGTATAATGTATATAAACATAATGTAAAATGTTAATATTTTGTAAACAGTTTAAATCTGAGATTAAATAAATAGGTATAAATAATTTTCATGGATGCAGTTGATTTTTTTATAAATATACTGTTTATACCAACATAATTAGTATAGGTAATACACGTAAACGTATAAGTTATAACATAATGCACATTCTGTTAGTTATTACACTATACAATTATTTTAAATTGATAAATATTTAGAAGATATCTTAAATAATATTTATATAATATAAAAATAAATCTTTTTCATCAAAGTATAATAGTAAATAATTAGAGCGACAAGTTGTATAATCCTTAATTAAATGAGGAGAATTAAATAATACAAAAATAAAAAAAATATTGTTTAAATTAAGATTCAGAGACTTCATGTTGACGTTATGAAAGCGTATAAAGCCGTGTATTTTATTGATTATAATAATATAGTCGTCATACAAAACAAATTGTTTTAAATAAATTTAATATTAATAAGCTATAACTAATATTTTTAATAAAACCTGGATTTGAATATAAAATCAGAGAAGAAAAAAATTACTAACTTCACACGATTCATGTATTCGTTTGATACCATGTATCAACATAATATAGGTAATATTATATTATAATAATAAATATAGGTCCTATACTAGAATAATTGTCCAATATAATTATATTGCAATATACATAGGAACTTGTTAGGCGCGACTCATCTATAATAATTGGGGATAGGATTTCTATGCATTTGCTTATTTTTTTTTGAGTCCAAATTGATTGGTTGTCAGATATATCCAAGATTTGGATTATTCTTGACTAAATAGAACAACTTTTTTTTTCATATTTTTGCATATTTGAACATAATGCATATTATAATTGCATAATTAAAATTTTGAAAATCTTATGAATTTAAAATGGTATTTATTTAATGAACGTCTATAATTATAGAGTTATTTGTCGAATTATGGTCAATGTACCATTTAATTTTATCTTGGTCTGACGACCGATAGGATTACCTTTTTTTTTAATTCGAAAACAAGTTTTAGTCAATATAAATTCATTATTCGTACCAAACACGGGTCAATCGTGTTTCAAAATTTGAAAGAAAATATCATTACACCATTAATATTCAATGTAATAATAACTACTTACAATGAATAATATTTCTATATTGTAAATAATAGGTATTAGGTAATTATAATAAATAATAAATAACTATAAAATATTAATAGTTTCTGTTTCAATTATTTTCTGATGTTTTTGTAAAAAATATTAAATGTTATGTACAAATAAAAAAAAATATTGTTTTTGCATATTTTTGAATATTTTGGTAAATAAAATGCAAATTTGATGATTTTTATTGAATACCCATCCCTAATGATAATTAATTTGATTCTGAACGGAGCGATGATTGTATAATTTTACAACAATGTTTTTTTTTTATTTTTGTCATTCAACGCTTTTTCAAAATTGAATACAAGATTCCCCTAAAATTTTTTCTACATTTAACAAAAAAGAAAGTTTACTGGCAAGTCAAATTAAATTTTTTTGAGTGTTTGAAGTTAGACATATTGGATATTCACCCGTAAATCTCAAACAACGATATTCTTATGTTGTTGTTATTTGAAAACTCATAATCGTTGATATTTTAAATTTTCATAAAATGTTTATTTTATCACTTTATATACATGATACAATTTTCAAAATATTTTGACTCGTTTTGAGATATTTATAGACGTTTATAATTTCCTTTTATAATTAATTTTTAATCTTTAAATATCAATAAAATTCATTGGGTCAAAAAGATAATTGATCATTTAATATAAAATTCCTAATTAGCTTATATAATAGCAGTTTGAAATTATTAAAAATATATATAGGCATGACTTTTTTATAGACATTTGAAGTTCAAATTTAGACTAAAATACATTTTCTTATAAAATATATTATTGTATTGTATACAGTACACACACAACGACATTGTTATATGCAATTTTATTATCAAAAATTAATTTCACACACTGTAGTAATAAGGCCTAACAGTAAAATAAATTAGTTTATTCATAATAATAGTTTACTTAGTAATATTATAGGCTGACAGATCGTCTTTGTTCAGAATTTCGTATAGGTACAATGATTATTGAATTAAAATTTAACACGTCTATTGATCTATTACAGTGACTCTCTAGACACCCGTAATTAAATTCCAAAAAAATATTTACTGGCGGAATAATCAAGTGGAAAATGATAGAATTTATATTTATGGATTCTTTGAACGATGTACAAATAGTATCTAAAATTAAATACTTAAAATACCTGATAAGGATTTTTACTTTGAGATATTTAGTTAAAGTAAAACTATATGTGGTTATTAAAATATTGTACGTACGACATTTTTAGTAAGTATTTTATTTACAATGTATAAAATTAACCAACGTTTTAAAACGTAACAATGTAAGCTCTATATAGCAGCATGTAATTTTAAATACAATTTCAATAAATGTAAAAAAAATGGCCTAAGGTAAGCAACTATTTTTCTATTCATATT
>NC_042495.1:118511189-118532030 GCF_005508785.2 Acyrthosiphon pisum | reverse complement strand
ATTATTAAGTTATGCCGGTACCCATAACTTATTAATCTCGAATAAAACATTCTACAAGAAAACATGGTAAATAAAACAATTTTAAATTTAGTTTCCAATGGTAATATTTTTAATTAAAATATGTGTAAAAATACATTTTTAATTTTACAACAAAATATGTTTTTGGTAAAGAAATTGAAATCAAACATTTTGTTTCAATAGAATAGAAACAGAAGTTATTGTTGCCTTAAAATTATTTAAATTAGCTCAAAAAACTTTGTATAAATCAATAAAATCTTAGCCATAATTTTAAGTTACAAATGTGTTTTACTATAGTAAGTTATGAATTGTAGATATTAAAGAGGGTACCTATCTAATATATACTAGGTACCTACATATTTAAATTATTAATTTGGTAAGATTATTTAAATTTGTTAAGCTCTGATTACGTATTAAGCCCTACAAAATACAAATATGTATAAATTAAATATTTGTATTCATCATTCTGAATATTAAAATGGACGAGTATTTCTAGGAATTCTAGGAAATAAACTAATGTATAAATGAAAAACTAAATTTCACGAAAGGCTATATTTTATTACTAATCAATTTAGGGTTCTGAAATTGCATGAAATTAATTTTTTTTGAAATATTTCATGAAAAAAAACTCGAAAATATAATTCTGCAATATTTTGTATAGGAATTTTTAGTTCACACTTCGTCGATGTATTATAAAAATTTTATTTATTTGAATGATATTTTGTTGCAATTCTAAAAATATATTGAGGTACCTAGTTACTTTAACATTTTCGATGCTGCGTATAAAATTATTATATACCTACTTTAAACAAGGAAGTCTTTTAAATATTCTGATTAATTTTTAGATTCTGAGTAGAGCGATGAAGCTAGTGGTTTTACAATGGTGTTTATTATTTTTTTTTTTATCTAGTATGTAAAATTTCTACTAGAAGGAGTGCTTTGATTTCAACATATAGTATCCTATCTTTAAGGAAATTGGATCAAGATGGTAGGTACTTTAGAGAGGTCATTTTTTGATTTTCTCGATAGTTATTTAATGCCACGGGAAAACCACCGACAAATTCCTTCCTTGTTATTTTTTTTTTATTATTATATTTTAAAATACAGTTTAAAAAAATTATAATACTTATAAGGAAAGCCATGAGCTTACCTATCGCCCCACTCATCGGAAACCATACCATTTATAAACATGATCCATAAATATATTATTTAGTACTTATAATACTTATTATTGTAATTAAATGAAATGTTTACCTACAATAAACGGATAAATAAAAACATAAACATTACTGAAAATGTACGAATTGACAGTGTTGGTATATAATATTTAATCAGGGGTCTAAACCAAGTTTGGGTCGTCCGGGAGTTAAGTAAAATATCTGAAAACCGGTTGTTTGGTATAGGACGTAAATGTGCAGTATTCTGAATTCAAAAATACTCCGGACAAGTGCGTACAGAAATTGGTTAAAATTATAATAATATATGAGCCGGAAAATCATTGAAAATTTGAGAATCTATCAACATATTTTATTCATTATATTATATTTCGTATATTACCATACAGTGAGTCCCACGATACTTGGTTAATTAATGTGGTAATGGCCGAGTTTCCTCATACGGGTAATTGAACAAATTAGATCATGTGACGTACTTCAGTCAACAATGAACTTAATTATAACTATATCATAAATATATAATACATTTATAGGTATACTCTAAATATCATGATAAATACGTGTAATTATAACTACTAACCTATACAGTGTTTTGAAAAGTTATCATAACATGTAAATAAAATTATTATTAATTATTATTCATAACTTCTAACCTCTACCTGGACCTTTACTTCATTTCTTCATAACATTGTCCATAAATATCAAAATAGATTAGACCTCGTATAAGATATTTTAATGAAACAATTAATCAGTATTCTGGTCAATATGTAAAATTGTAACCTGTGTTTTGACTGATATGGTAAACGTATAAAGTTCTCAAAAATGTTTTGGGTATTCTGGTGAACATAAGTTATAAACAAATGCTTGTGAATAATTTCAGCACGCATGATAACTGTATTTGGTTTCAAAACAAATGATATACCCATTATGTAGTTATACATGTATATAAAAAATGTTGCACCTGTTATATACTAGCATACACGAATTCAGAAGACACCTACGCCTGATCTCTTGAGTCATACACCTATTATAGGTTATGACCCAAACGTAATATATACTTAATAATCGTCTACACATGCTTCACTCAATACTTAAAATTTTAATATAAGCTTTTAAATTTCCATTCGTAAAAATCGATATTATAAAATCCCTATTGTGACCCATTTGAACTTAACACTAGTCAAAAGTTGCATGCAAATTATCTTAATGAATCGATACTATACAAGCTTTTAATACTATATTTTGTACCAAAGCATCTGTCTTTTTAGTCTGGGTATAGTAAACTCTCACAGACAATCTTCCCGAAAATTTGAAAATGGAAATGGTTAGAGACTATTATTGGTTTTAAATTTTACACCAAACTACAATACCGCTAAAATTCTATTATTTTTCATCTATCTCACGTACTATCATATGACCTTTGTGTTGTTTTAGCAACACATATACAATTTGGTGGGTGGGCGGATGTTGGGTGATTAATAAGATTAATAATTATTTACCATAAATTTACGTGTACCATTAGTGTATTATAATTTAAAAAAAAATGTTATGACTATAATGAGTCATTTTATAATAACTACTTACATAAATCAAAAGAAAATAAGTCCAACATTTAAAATATCTATAAATATCACTAAAAAATCCGACTCAAGTCTAGTAATTATCGATAATATGATTATCCTGAAAAAAATCCAAGTCCTGATAGTTTGATATTTACTTATCAGTAATAACAAAAAAAAAAAATCGATTTTGTCACAAATTGGTTTTGCGTAGAAATGTCTGTCTTTTCCGATTATTTTATAAATGAACTAGACATTTTTCTTCATTTTTTTCCCGATTTCTAAACTATAGATTCAAGTTGCTACAAGTAATCACCCTCGAAATAGAAATTCAATATTTTTTCAAACTTCAAAAATATATGCGTAACTAACCTTTGAATTTTGGGGACTTAAGTCTCACATATAAAATTACTTTCATACATTAATAATAAAAATGTTTAGAGCAATATAAATTATTGTTTAATTTATCAAGAGTATTTAAATATCTTATACCTATAATTGGTGCGAGGCTTGGGGCATGAGCCTAAACTAAACATTAATAATGCTATTCGATGTGCTTTTATATATCTTGTAAGCATATTCTATATATATACTTTATCAACAATAATAAACTTATCTCAGTATTTTCCATTAAAGACCTAGGTATAACCCTAACTCATAATTTCAATTTTCAGGAACACACCGAGTGTAAAGTAAAAATTTTCTCTCCATGTATTATTAAGCTTTGTTAAATAACACTTGTCTAATTTTTGAATATTTTAAGTTACTGTATTGTGCTTTGGTTAAATCGAACGTGGAGTATGGATTACCTATCTGAATAGTTCTTATACTAAATCCAACATTGACCATATTGAAAGTGTTTAAACTCGATTTTTAAAGTTCATAGTAATCAAATTCTATATAACTGTTAACCAACATGATTTTTCGTCAATAAGATTCCTTCTAAACCTTCCTACTCTAGTTTCTAGACGAGATTAGGCTGACATTGTATCTATATAAATTAATAAATAACAACATTGAGTCCCCTTATTTATTGTAAAATATTCCATTTAACATTCCAGCCCATAATAATCAAACCACTCCCGTGTTCTACTTGCACCACACAGCACAAATTATTTTTAAAAAAACTCTCCAATTCCAAGAGCCAAGGCCTTGTGTGATAAACTTGCTCCCGATGTTGATTTCTTCTTTACAATATATTCTTACAGTATACTTAGTTAACAATAATATGTAATATTGTCTTTTATATTCCATTTGGTTTATATTTTAGTTTATTAATATTTAGAAGTTTATTGTTATACATATATATATATATATATATTGTAACAAATTATCTAATACCTGTACTTGGCACTTGCCCGTTTTTATTCATTTGAATAAACAATTATTATTATATGATATAATAACAGTGTTTTTCTATTTTCCTCTTTTGGCGAATTATTTAGTGAACATTTCTACATTATTTTAAGGTAAGAATAACAAATTAATTCATAATTAATTAATTGGTGTCTAGCTTTTCTTATATATTTATACACTGTTTTAATTTAGTCTTATATCATATTATTAAAAATTAATGGATTGTTCAACTGTGCAATTAAAGATAATTAGTTAATGTAGGTCGTAATAAGACAATTATAGTCATTATAAATATCAGATATATTGTTTATGTTATTTTAGAAATTCTAATTAGACCAATTTATTTTTTATTTAAATTCATGTTTGTTTTATAATTGTGTGGTATTGTGTATAATTAGAAAATTGTTTGATCAGGTATTATAATAGTGTGTTAGAAATCTGTGTCTCATCTTACCCTATAACGAATTACTTTTTTTTTATTACAATAATGCAATTATATATATCTATTCTTTAAACTTTAAAAAGAACCAAATTAAAATTTTGGAATAATTACTAGTATTTAATATTATTTATGATCAAAAAAATCTAAATAGTAGGCACACAACTTTAAATATTAGGTATCTTGTTTTAACCTTAGGTTCTCCTATGTCACCACCACACCCTACAGACAACAGTCAAGTAGTTGAAAACATACAACAGGTTGATAGATATCGTAATGTAACAATTATTATTAGGTAGGTAATAGTATAGTCATTAATTTGGCATAAACAGGTAATTCATTAATTTTCACCATATAGATATTATTTTTACTATAAACATGTAACAATAATATTATTATCAAATTATGACTTTGATTATAAAACAATAAGACCTAGGTATAAGTAATAGTATATATTATATATATATATGTACCTATAATAATAATATTCATATCTATATTATAACCGTATAACCTGTATAAATTATCGTGAGTGTTATCTCTATAGACAGTCACGACGTACCTATTATAGCGAATGCATAATCACGTAATCCAAAAAACGAACGAAAAATATCGCAAAACCGTACGACCGCCGCGGCCGTCAAAAGCTCTGCACGCGAACAGTGTCTCGAGGTATAACTACGTAAATGAAAATAATAATAATAATATTTACGTTTGTTTTCAAACTATCGACGAGTCGTCACACTGCACGCACGGTAACCAGAAGGCGGCGTGAAAAATAAAAAAAGGACCGTACGCAAACGAGACGTGAGACAAGACTTACAACACGTGGTACACACGCACAACACGCAGTCAGACAACTGACGCCTAAAAATAAACAATCCGAAGGCGGCACTATTTTTTTTTCGCAACTGAGTTACCTATATATACAATATAATACGATAATAATAATAACAGTATGATATGGATAATAATATATTTTAATATTATATCATTTTATTTCACTGCTCGCGATCGCGTAATGCAGACGAGTAAAAGTGTCGAGGATAAAAAATAGCTTAGACACCGGTTAAAACGTAAATATTTGAAAAACGTCGGTGGCAACGTGTAAGTAGCACACAATAATATACGACGACTCGGACGGAGGACACGGTGCGCGCGCGACGACCGGACGAGGCGAACTGAAACGCCGCCGCCGTCGCCCCGCGCCCGTCGGCCGTCGCCACTGATGCTGCCGCCGCCGCCGCCGCCTAAGGAGAACCTCCTTGCACCGCGCGCCGGGTGTCCGGTTCATCGGCTGCGGCGACGGCATGCCAACAACGCGGTGTTCACCACGGCCACCCCCACCTACACCACCACGCCGCCGGCCGAGTCGTGGATGGCCGGGGTTGTTAGTCGTCGACGCAGTTGTTGTTGTCGTAGGACCGATCGGCGTCCTCCTATCAGCGATCGAGAGACCGCGAGTAAAATTCCTGAGAATCAGTCGTCCACGGCTGGAACTCGGCATGTGCCTGTGCACCGGAACAAAGAGATGCGAGCCGGACGGCGGTGGCATTCGGATGAGCCGCGTGTCTGGAAAACTCGAAAATTTCGTCTCGGCGCGGTTTTTATGTTTTCTAAACGACGTGCTAAAAATGTTTTTGAATTTAAGTCATCGAGTTCGGGGTATAATCACGCGGGATCGAAAACGATTAGTCTTGCAGACATTTAGTTCTCCCGAAAATCAAATCGAACATGAGATCGAAAAATACTTAAAACATACTTGAGTATATTGTTATATAAAATGTAGCAGGACAGTGGGCGATGTTTAGTGTTTTGTACACTGTCGTGACATACTAATATTACACATATTAGTATTATTATTATAATACTATTGTTAGGTATCAGGCGTGTTATAATACAATGGTATGTGGAAATCACCAGATAAATAATTATTTAGGGTAAGATATCCCTTATGAACTGATGAGTTGTATATTATGTATATTATTGTTTTAAAAAAATATTGTTAATTATCAAAATATTAAATCGTTGTAAATGTATTTAAAAAAAAAAAAAGAATAATTTTGTAATAGGTACTATTTTCAAGCATTATTTATAATAACGCGCGAATTAAGTACCTGTATATTATTTATAGTATTTATGAATAATACCTATTTGAATCTTTTATGAAACAAGATTTTACATAGCATTGGACTCGTATTCATACCAATATAGTATTTGGATGATGTGTTTCATTTGCATGTTTTTATAAAACACTCAAATAATAATGAAAAAATAAATAAGCTATCATATAAATCAATAACTTTAATATTATACACAAGGACCAAATTATGATTTTGTATACGAACATTTAAAGTTTAATTATTTGCTAGTTTGGTTATTTCTTTTTATTTGAACACATAATATTATGTACTTTATACCCACAAAGTATTTTTTCAATTTCAATTTAAATATATAATTTTACATACATGCAGGCAGTATTTTTGAAATATGCTCTGATGATGAAATATTACCAATATACATAATAATATGAAATCATATATTATCTGGTACTACTTTAGTTAATACTTGAAAAAATAATATCTCATTTGGAATCTGAGTGGAGCGATGATTTTTACAATGATGTGTGTTTTTTTGTTGTTTTAAGTATGTCTGAAATCATTGTTTGTGGGCTTGGGACAGTACCATTTTTTATTTAACATTGAATAGTTTCCGGTAGAAAATTATTTGGTACTATAGTTACCAGTTGGTATTTACTTTGAGACATCAAAACTCAAAAGTAGAAGAATCCCAGAACTTTTCAAAGTAATTGGTAGAAACTAAAGTAAACAGTAGAAAAATTACTATATTACATATAAACAGATTATAGATAAAATTTGATAGAAATAGTTACAATTGTATGTATATTTTGAATTTATTGAATTTAAGTTGTATGAACTATATTATATAAATAAATTCGAATTATATAATTTTTCCAGAGGGGAGCCCCTTATCCCCACTGGATCCAGGCATGCACGCCAATCCACTCGGCATCGTGTTTTTTTTGTATAATTTAATTCATTGAATTCAAATTTAACAAATCTATTACAGTTACCTACCCAATGACGAGGTATACTGAAAATCTACTATATATTTTAGTATAGGTAGTCAGTACCTAAGTTTATTGTTCTCCGTTTTTATAATTTACTTAATACTTAACTATTGGATATCGATTGTACAAACTAATAGTTAGTAATTAATAATACATATTATTTACTATAATAAACACTTAAAGTCCGACTCTAACCACATAAGAAAGACCAATAATCGGTCGTTTGTAAACCTTTATTGAAATTTTGTTGTTATAATTGTTGCATGAACTTGGCAAACTGTGTATGTATTATACGTAGTCATGAGAGAAAATGAATTACATTTAACAAGATGCGTATACAATAATAATTATATGTGATTTTTAAGTTCAATTTTAATAGATTTAATGGGTTACAACATTTATTTAGTTAAAAATTCATAACAAATCTGAATATGATGATTGAGCGCTAATTAATGTTGTCTCTGCCATATTATAGTCCCTGTCATTAAACTTATGTTGACTTCTCTCCTACATGTACTCTCACCTTATGCTCTAATAAAATCATTTATTACCTGGTAGTTTTCCTTACATTTTATACGATATAATATTGTAGCATTACCCCTCATCGTATAAAGTTTTCTAGATATACCATTGTATATAGGTTCCTCTATGGCTCTATTATAGTACCTAAAGTTGAAGTCTTCCTGCTACATATATTCATTATTTTAAACTTGCATCACAAAATCACTATATTACACTTAATATTTATTTTTTTAAATGTCAGTGTAATAATAAAATATAATGAAGAGCCTGCTCTCATGATGTCCATGCCCACCAATGATCGTATTATACGGCGAAATAATAATATATGATAATATAAGTATATAACATACTAAACCGGTTCACAATTATTATATTGAAATTTTCCGAATAAAAATAATTTTACTTTGACACATATATCCACCCATTTGCGGATAGGTAATTGGGAAGCCGAAAAATTTCTTGAAATGTATGGAAAATAATTAACTCTATAATAGTACGTAAATAATATGTACTAAAAGGGTATTATACTATATATCAGGGTACTCGTAAACAATATGATCTACTAATTAATGTTCAGTTTAAAATTTACTTGCAGGAAATATATAAATATATAATTTTCATACTATATGTGGATAACCAATTTCAAACAATAAAATCAAATAAAATAATATTTATTCACAAAAAAAAAAGTATGGTATAATAATTAATATTGATATGGCATATAATCATAAACCAATAATTGTTACCAATTCATCGAAATAAACTTAATAAAAAAATAATGAATTATTATATTTCTGATTATGAACAACGATGGATATATTTTTAATCCTGTAATTTTAATAACGACACAGCTTGAAAAAAATAATGAATATATTCTAAAATTTATTAAAGCGTGTATAATTGTTTAACATATTAATATATTATAAATAGTTGATCCCGTGCACTTCGTTTCCCGTTAAATGTTCCAACTCTATATGACTCAAACTTTGATCAATTCGTTTTTAATATTCGGTGTATGGTGTTCAAAATCTATCTTAACTTTTCTGTTGCCTGGTAATGACGTAGTAAATAATAAAATAATAACTGTTTTACGTGAGTTTTTTTATGTAAGTTGATCATCTCCGGTTTTCCTCTTTTTGAGCATATACATCGTGATATTATATGTTTAATAATAAATTGTTGAATATTATTATTATAGAAAGATTGGTGATTTATTTTTTCTAAAAAAATGAATTGTTACTGTTATTTTGTTGCTATGGCAATTATAAATTATAATTTGACCTTTAATTGGCCACTCTTTATTTTTCTTTTATAAACCAATGAATTTACACTTCTGACTCCCTGGTGATCGTTAAAAAATACCTAGGCCATTTTTGACTTCAGACTGATACTTATGAGCTCAAACTGAATATCTATGTTGAATTTCAAGAAAATCTGAGTAGTAGTTTTCAAGAAACTGCGTTATTTGAGAAATGGCCACTTTTTTTTATTATATAGATTATAATACTATCTGGATGACAGAATTAAAAATTGTCGATTTATTTGAATTTTTCGTCAGGTGTTTTTGTCTAAAAACGAAATTTTAAAGGTAATTCTTGGAATTTAGGACGTCTGCAGTTATGCACGGAACGCACAAAGACGATGAATGTTGGTGTCACGCTTGCCCTCGAGCATATTTTTAGCACGATTTTATACGATTCTTCCTATGTAAATACGATCAGAAAAACGTAAAATACGATGTAGGTACTTTCAATTATTTCCACATTATAGTTTGTTATTTTGAAACGGATACATTATTTGCGTATAAAAATAAAACAGTGCAATAATAATATTATAAACATCTCTGCCCATGATGCTAAACGCACAATAAAACTCATATCGGCAAAATCCTGGCAAAACCTCTGGTCCACACAGAGAACTAAACTTAATGAGATAAAGCAATCAACCCTACATTGGCCAAACAACCACCCAAATTGGAAAATAGAATCCAGCATCAACATACTCCGAATAGGTCCAACCAAACTCACTCATGGTTACCTAATATCTCGCAACTCCCTATATGCTCATCCTGTGGCGTCAAGTTAACGATCAAACACTTCATGACCGAGTGTAACACCTACCGCGATGCAAGGGAACACAACCAACTTCCGAAAGACATATTTGAAAGCCTTGAACCTAACCTACCTGTCTCCAATATAATAGCCTTCCTTCAACAATCTGGTTTGCTCAAACTAATCTAATAACCGTACATATTAAATTATATTTTATCTTTCTTTGTCTTTTTTTTTCTAACACATAACATGTTGTAACATTATTATACATTATATAACCCAATGGCCTTACTGCCAAGGGCTTTGTTTCTAAATAAAAAAAAAAAAATATTATATGCGTATACAAAAATCAAACTTCTGGTAAACTAAGTTATATTGATTTTATTGTTCTGTTTATTATAACATGTTTCATATTATATTATTTACATTTAACGGGCTTGCAACAATAATAAGCACATGCTTAGCTTGTGCATTTATTATAAATGCATTATTATTCGTGCCTTTTTTTTTTTGTAAATTTACCAATGCTTACAATTATAACAGCATTTAGATAAATATTGTCCGTCCTACATAACACAATTTTCTGGATTTGACGTTTATCCAAATACTTCACTGCTCAAGCTATTGGAAACTATAACCGTTTATTATGTTTGGTATGATACATTGATACATCGGTTCTGTCAAAATTACATAATTTTTTGAATCAAAAACTAACGATAATTTATCACATACGACTATAAACCTATGTAAAAATATCCGGGTAAAAATCTCTACAAAACAAATATCCGAAAGAAAAAATATATTATGGGATAATAATACCTGGTAGAGGATTTTCCAAAATTAAAAGTTTTTATTATAAGTGAAAATTGAAATTGCTACTTCAAGAATTTTTTGGATTGCCTATATTATATTTTATTTTACTATATTAGGAGAATTAATTTACATAAATTATAAATACCTAGGTATACCTATAGTGTTCACTTGTTTCCTCGGGAAATGGCTAACGTGTTTTGTTGGGCTGGAGGTGTTATAGAGGTTCATTGAAAATTTTACTGTCTGTTATGTAGGTAGGTACTACATATTAACACTATAATAGTTATCTATACACTTACGGACACGCACGCAAAAATGGTGAAGTTAGGTTAGTGGAAAATGGTCGCACATCTTGGGTACCAGGTATAGAAACGGTGACTATATGAGAAAATTGTTATGGAAGCGTACTGCATACCAATGGAAAATAAATCGCGGTCAACCACTCTCCTTCTTAATAATACCTAATGGTAGAGATGGCAATTGCATCTTCGATCTTACCTAGGTCCATATACAACCACACTTTGCAAATTCTTGGCAGACTATATAATAAATAATAATACGTTTTCGTCGTAATGTTTCTTGACGAAACCTGGTGAGGTTCTAAAACCTCGCACGGTAAGGTCCAAGGACACCGTCTATCATAATACTGTTACTTATGGTTCTCACTGCGACATTTTCCACCAGTCTGTCTTTTAAAACATTTTCTCTACCTTTCTCATCGTCTTTATCGTTCGAAAATCGAACGGTGAGGCATTTTATTGTTGTTTTTACCGTTTTTTAGTGCGTTAGTGTTGTTCGGTGTGACGAAATTCCAACCATGAATCTTGATCCATACCGATTGTTTTCATGCCACCTTTGGCATGTGCGTATTATAGTATAGTGTTGTACAGTGTATATAGCAAACGAGACTTGATCACCTCCGGCCCGACGACACGTGCTGCCAGATTTCTTAGGATTACGCAGAGGGCGTCGCTTTAAGGTAGAATGCACAAAGCCATCTATATTATTCATGTGTTCCATGTAAGTAAAGGCAGTTGCGTACGTCTCTGCGACCTTTATTGAGAAATAAAAATGTATTGAGCCTATTTGCATATTAATTAGATAATTATACGTAAAGTAAAAATATATTATCAACTAAATAAATTTAGTTCTCATAAATAGATCGCATTTTTTTTTATTGGTCTAAACAAAGCCGTGTCCTATATAGAATTTTTAGGACTTATCAAATGATTCCAATTTGTATAACGATGTAGGTAAATTGCAAATATGAGCAATACGAATTGGTTCTTTAAACAAACAAAATAAAAATAACAAACTAATGAGATAATATTATATAGTGTCGTTGTTAGGTTTTACGAGTTTAACCCCCAGTATTTGGAATCGTCGTGACGATCGTAATTTTAATGCGTTGGTCATTATTATTAATTGTATAAACAGTCTAAACAGCTAATTTTTACACATCAGTGTTGAAAACTATATAAAAACAGGGCCGTCGTTACGATTTGCGAGGCTTTAGGCAATATCTAAATTGTGAAATGCAAAGCCCCATAATTTATTGTAGAATAAAACCATTAAGATTTCTCATCAATAATAGTAATAATACTATGAAAATCAAAAGCGTGGATAGCGTTTAAGATTTAGGGAACATATTATAGCCCTCTGGCTTACCTACGTCTATATGACCAATAATGTGTAATAATTATACCTAATATATCTCTGTACAATTAAATCCTACAGGTAGTTACGCAAAGTTGATAAGGTATGGTAAGTCAGTCAGTTAGTCAGGACATCTTATTTTATGTATCTATAGATTTAAAAGAAAAAAACTTGGCGTATAGCCGTACTGGTTAGTCATTAATAGCGATAATAATTAATATTATTATGTTATCTTAATCCTTGACGTGCCACAGGTAAGAGTGTGAGCTACAAGATGTCTACAACGACAATAATATTCTAAAAATAATGTTTAGGCAGAAGCGCCATTTCAGTTTTTTTTTAAGGTGTGCAAACAATTAAAGAGGCCAATTTTTTCCCACCTCCAGGCCAATCGTTAAAAAACGTTTCTAGTGTTTTCAGTTTTTCATTACGGATTCATTACAGTATCAAAAACATACTTAATAAAAACATATTTTTATAGTTAACACATTACATTTTACCGTTCATACATTCTGTGTATATACTGTATAGTGTATAGTAAAGATATTTTTAGATAGAATACATGCATATTATTATTATTATGTCTTTTGTCTATCAGTAGACAGTAGCCATTTACAAATATTTGTGTGTGCCAGTGGATAAAGTGATACCGATATCAATTTATCAATTATCAAATTAAAGAACACAATATTATAATATTATTTATGATTATCAGTGAATAGCTGCGGTGCATGCACAATTAAAGATTGGCAAACTGAAGGCCATCTGGCCATAGTATTAATTAGGCCTAGGCCAATTGTGGAAAACAAAATTACAGGGTATGCGAGTGCACACCCTCCCCCCCCCCCCCCAAATGTTTAGGTACTGGTGGTATTGCACTAAATTTAAACTAAACTACAATACCCAATATAAATTAAAACTCAACAGCATAATATTTGTCACCATACAAAATACAAATGTATACATTGTATACCTAATCATTCGATTAAACAAATAATATCAATACAAAACTAAAAAATTTAATAATTTTGAACAATATTTTGGTATCAAATTTAAGTGTAAATTGCGAGGCCCCTACAAGCGTGAGGCCCTAGGCAAATGCCAGTACTGCCTACCCTTAACGACGGCCCTATATAAAAATATTGGTAAATAACATAATAAAGGTTCAAGAAAAATAAAACACACAAAACAATACGTCAAGTTAACTAAATATCAAGTTAAGTTAATCCAACAATCTATAATATTATAGAGCCACAAAAATAATTCAACCATTAAAATTCATAATAATATAATCTGTGAAACTAGCCGTACCTATAGCATTCGGCGCATAGGCTTATTGTGGTCATATAAGGTAAAGTTGAAAGAGACATTAAACATCATAATAATTATTGTCACATATGGCCGACTAAAATTTAAATAGCTTATAATATATATCAATTATTGGGTACCGGGCTATTATTTATGTTTAAACATCGTGAAGTGGAGTATTTTTTTTAGTAATATACCAGAATAAATTATCGTAACAAACATGATAATATATATTTATGACATGTCATTGTACATGTATAATATTATGATGTATTATACAGACTAAATATACAAACGTTATTATGTAAAAATTACGTACTTATACATTTTAATATCGCACAAATTACGAGTGACGGTATACGATGACGTGGATCCAATGAGTTTGTTGGTTATTGCGCACCTATAATATTGCGTTGTACAGTGTTTGGTAAAAACACTGTAATGTCCATCCTGTTTTGCAATTCGTGGGATTCTTTTTAATTTATCGTCATAATATACTTTATATATTACATGCTCAAAACAGGAAATATCGTATTTTTAGCTACGACGGAATTAAACCGACCCCGGAGAAACACCCGTCGGGACATTTGTTCTTTAAGTATTTTTCTTGTCGTCACTCTCCCCCAAAAACCACCCGTCAAAACCACCTGCCACCTCTTAAACACTATTTTTACTTACATTTTTTTCATTTTTGTACGCAAAAATCAACCCACTTATATCCTTTGTATTTACGTATTCTTACGCACTCTGACCACAGTTATTATTGTTACGTTGTAGCTTAAAAATATCGGTTATTATATTCTTTTCCACAGACAAATATAAAACTATGGGTTTGTTGCGTTAAGTTTTGCTCAGTAAAATATGAAATTGAAGGATCGTATCATTTTATTTTGTTATTTTTTTTAAAAACACATCTGTTTACGAACAATGATTAGGGTAACGAAAATCATCAAAAAATTCCCAGAATTTATTAAAATTAATTTATGTGCAATATTGTTTGACTAATGCCTGTTTGAGATTCAAACGATTGTATATAGCGGAGAAAATAACTTTTTAGTTAAAATAACGATGATGAAAAATGATGTAGGTATTCCGTTGAATTATAAATATTGAAACATTCTAGGAAAACCAATATTGATATTTTCGAGTAAAAATATAAATTGGTAAGTTGAGACTTTGTTGTAAAAATTGTATGGATGTATATTTCATCCGCTAAGCTAATTTTCTGGGACCTTTCCTGGTTCGTAACAAACATTTATTAATACAAAAACAAAAAGCAACGGGTACGGTACATTATTACGTCTTAAAATGCTTAGGATAATGTAGATTTTGTGCTGGAAGTGGAATGTTTTTGCACAGATTATAATAATATTTTGCTATAACAAAGAACTTAATGTTTTTTTTTGTGAGCGTACAATGACGTATATTTGTGTTTATGTCAATCTTTTCGAAAGATTATCTTATTATCTTAAGATTAGCACTATTATAATAATATATTCATGATTATATAATATAATAAATTTAAATTCATTCGAAAAATACATACCTACTCATAATATTTCATTTTAAAAATTAAATTTTGAAATCATCCTATAAATTATTAATATTCTAACGAGCTTAGCAAAAAATAGTTTTAAAAGTCTTTAAATAATATAATAAACAAATTATCATTGATTTCAACAAATTAATAAAACAAAACTTGGCCAATGTGAGCAAATTTAGATGAATACACCGATTCATCATTGTATTCATGACATTGATCCATATTTTTAATTTTGTTTGCATTTGAAATAAATTGTTTTTAATTGAAAAATTAACAAATAAATATGAGTTCATCTATATCGTGTGCATTTCCCTAATAGATATTGATTCAAAATATTTTAATATATAAAAGTTATACATCATAATAATGTAGGTATCTACAATTTGATTCTCCAAGCATTCTTATCGCCCCAATACTTTTTCCTTTAATAATTTATTTATTTAATTTCTGATTTTTTAATTTTTTAAGTACATTTAGGACCTACTATAATGCTAATGATATATAATACTGTAATATTTAAGTTTTTATAAAATTGAATTTAAAACATATCCTAACAAACTTATTTTTCCCCAAATCATAACCAACCTTTTTAATCATACATTGTGGAACAAATAATTTTTTTGAAAATTGTCATGTATCTAAAATCTAAATCTATATTTTTTTATGAGTAGTTTTCAAGATATTTAACTTTACTTATGTAATAAATGAAAACAGAACCATGATAATACATTTTGGTAATATGGGGGCCACGATGATTTGAAAATTATAGCGACTAATTAAATTACCCCTTCTCCTTTTTATAATTTGTATTGATTTTTCAATTGTAATAAATACAATTCCGATATTATTTATTTTAGATTACGAATGGACCGATGTATTGATCTTAAAATGATATGTGTTTTTGTGTCTTTAGGACCAGTACAAATTCTTCAGACTTCGAATTTGAAGACAGTTTCTATAGACTATAGTAGCGAATCGCATATAGTTGATAGTTTGATACTTTTGGAATTCAATAGTAATGTATTATTTCCAGTACTTTTCAAAATAATTGGATAAAACAAAAAGTTTTACACAAAATAAGGTTTCTTTCGTCAATAGGTACGTCATAAAAAAAAAGTCGGACTTTAATCATTGTAGATAGTTTATCCTATGATTTTCCATTTGCAAAAGCCCAAACTGTAATACGCATTCGTGGTTTGACCTTAGTTATTTGTATACCTATCTTAAATTCCACCTAAATCAATCAGTAAATAGTCCAAAATTCAAAAACTTCCTGTAACAAAAAATATATTATATTCTTATCATATTATAACTTTACTGATGTATTGCTGTTTTAGAAGGAGAAAAACCTAACTTCAACGTTTATCCATAATAATTTTATAATAATGTTATCATATATCATTACGTTGTCTTAATATTAAAATATGAAATGAAATGTTGCTTATGTTTAGTTAAACACAAAATATAGAAGAATCGTATTTATTCAAAAAAACATTTTTATTTAATTATAACTGTATTGTTTGATATTATGTATATTACCTATATATACAAATGATTCGATAGGATTGAAAAAGGATTATTAGCTATTATTTAAAGTTATCATCAAATTCGTACGTAATTTATGTGTAATAACCTATATATCTACGTATAAATAATATTATTCATTATCACTAAACAATTCTAGGTTGTTTTGGGATTAAAACCCAATGCACACTGGACATTAATGAGAAAGGTTCACCACTGAAAAGACCCAAGTGACCTTTTTAAATATTTTGTAAAATATACGAAAAGAATGAACAATATGCGTGAACATATTTATGTGACTGGGGTTAACAGCTATGGACAATTAAAGAGAGAGAAAGGGGTGGTTAGAACATTTAAATGTACTTACCCTAAATTTATTTATTTTAAATAACCTTTATGACAATGGTGGTTATAGTCCTTTATTAAGAGAGTGAGTTATCACATATATATGAGATTCTAACTTTGTTTTTACAACACGTCATATTTTTATTTTGTATTTACCAAGTTTTATACCAAGTTAGATATATATATATTGATATAAATGTATGATAAAAAAAAAACAAAAAAACCGTGTAATTAATAAAAATTAATAACTTATTACGTACCTACAATATACTAATGAACTAAGTAATTTGTATCCTTTTATTTTTATGTGTATTTTTTCGGGAATAATTCCTTAATATAATTATTATATTAAATATACAAACCACAAAGACTATAAAACATCTATAGATAATAAAATAGGCATACTATATGTATATTGTTTATAAGTATTTGTTGAGGATTGTTTTTGTAATCTGTATACAATAATAGTATACATGAATAGTAATCGAAAAATATATTTAAATTTTAAATAAGGATAGTCATGTAGCTGAATGTATATGGATTTCGGTAAGATAACAACTATAAAATACAAAATGTTTACAAACTATAAATTCACATTTCCAGTCTAGAAAACATATTCATAAAAAAATTAAATGTTCAAGAAGAGCTTAAAATTATTACGAATTTACTAAATGTTTTACTGTAACTCTTAACTCAATGAAATAAAGTTGATTTTTGCTGTATCTATGAAATAGATACAAAATAAACTAATCAAAATTACTTGATTAAAATAATTTGATACACACAAATAATCAGGTAAGAGATTTTTTTTTTAAATAACTGTAAACCTCTGTAGACTATTTAATATTATTTATGGTTGTTACTTATTTTATTTTAATTTTTATAGTTATTTGAATATTATGATTTTCCCTGATAAATAATAACTGTAAACATATACATTATTTATTAATTGAATAATTATAAAATATAAATATTTTAGTTTTAAAAAAATAATTATCTAGTTTCAGTATTTTAGTATTCTAAATACCTAGCTTGATTTTATTTTCGTATTCGAGGAAACTCTATATTAAGAATTACTTTGATGACATTCAAATATATTTAATGTTTATTAATTTATAATATAATATGTATTAGTGTACAGTATACATAAATGTGATAAATAATAATTCTATATACTTTATTAAATAAATTAGTACATTTAATAGAAACACAGTAAAAAAATGATGCATTGATGTTCAATGTAAGTAAACCTACATATTGTTATACTATAACATATTAAATACATATTGGTTAGATAATTTTATCGTAAATATACCATGGTTACTTTAGTTAATCGTGAGAAAAATATTATGCGTCACCTACATCATAAATATATATTAATTATTTAAATATAAAATAATTAATACATTGCTGGTGGGTATTAATTTATAGTATTATTATGCACATTATGATAATATTTCTAAGAGTCTAAAATCCAGCTAATAAATTAATTTTCGTGACTGATTGACCCTTTGAGAATGTTATTTTTTGTAGCTCATTACATAATTGAGTCCATACTCCATTTCGAGGGTTCTATTGTCTATAGAAAGTCATATAGTTTATAAGAGTGTAAGACCTCGATTGATTAAATATTTATGAATAACATGTATATTATAATAGCTGATTTTATTGAGATACTCAAAAGTCAAAATGATGGTACTACCTAGTATTTCCATTAATAATCGATATAATATTTATATTAATGAGTTATAAATAATTATTGCATACTGCATAGCGAAATTAATATTAAAAATCAATGCCGAACGACTATCATGACGTCTTGGCCAATATAGTCTTTATAAAGATATAATATAGTGAGTACCATCTCTAAGTCTTACGTCGTTCCAAAAGGTGAAACTTCAAGATTAGGTTCATAATTGTATATGATACAAATTTGTTTCTGCGGAGAAATAACACAATACAGTCGAAATCGATCATGACATTTTCATGAATATCGCACTATTATTATGTAGTGAAAATATAAAATACATTTTCTTTTACCAACTAAAAGTGTATTACAACAGGATACGTAGAACGGCCGGAAGGCCTTATCTTATCTATACTACTCCCTCTAATTATTCATTTAATAATACTTACCGTGATAATAATATTTAGGAGAGCAATTTCTCTATCTCTCTCACACACACACACACACCTGTCATAGCAATAACTACGCATCTACTATATGTTTTCTTAAGCACTGTTCTATCACGCATTGTTAATAAAATAAATCCTTATTTCTAAATTATTAAAACAGAAAATATGGATTTTTCGTACGTATCATTTATTTAAGTAATTTTTTATGTTTGTGCAGTGTATACATAAGAATATTATGGCATTATGTAAATTTAACTCAAACTATTTGAGCATTAAGTATAATATATTAATGATATGTTATTTAATAATTATTCGGTTAAACAAAGCTGACAGCCTATATAAAATAAAAAAAAATATTTAATTTATAATTTAATATATTAGTATAATATGGTTTATCAATAATTGTATGCATAAGAAATTAAATCAATTCAATTCATTATAATTATATCTAGGTATCGTATATATTTATTTTGGTTGTTAGTCGCATTGTACTTATTGGTGTGGTTCACAAATAGCTCGTCTGAAAGGTCACTTTTGTTATATATGTATTTATTTCAAGTATATAGGTAATATGAATTATGAGTATATACAATTATCTAGTATCTTTGTAAATGTTGTTCTCTGCAGCATTCGTAATGTATTTTAAATTAATTTAATCTCATTCTTGTGAAGTATTTCAAATAATTGGATCTAAATATATTTTATATATTAAGCATATTTAATATATAATATAATACAAACATATTTTTAATGACTTACAAGTACTATAGCTTAAACTGGTATTTATTTTTTTAATAATTTATTTAAAAAAATAAAATTTATATTATCTTGAAATATAATCGTAAATTTAAAATTTGATTTGAGTATACTTACCTATAATTGTCTAAGTTTAATTATTTAGCCATGTGAATTAATTTATATTTATAATGGGTATTGGTATTATTATTAATAGTTGAGAACTCTGTGACGTTTTCATTGGTAAAATGCAAGGCTGGGCAAGTTAACGATTTTTTTTAACTCGTTAAGTTAAGTTATTTTAAAATAATTAAGTTAAGTTAAGTTAAAAGTTACTCGTATTTTTTTTCGTTAACTCGTTAAGTTAAAAGTTAAATTTAAAAAAAAAAATAACTTAACTTAGTGTAAAGTTAAAATTTGCTAATTTGCCAAAAATAAAAATTCCAGACACATAATATGGTTTGTTAGATAGTTTTTCTGGTATATTTCTACTTTACCGGACACCTTTTTTTTGCATTTTTTTTTTTTTTGAAACTTATGTAGTTAAGTACGCTGAAGACGATCGTCAAG
>NC_042495.1:118508121-118510451 GCF_005508785.2 Acyrthosiphon pisum | reverse complement strand
GTAGGAACTTATGAACCTTGATATATTATGGGGTATGGGGGATGCTTATAAGTAGGTACGTATGCAAAACAATTTTAATATTCAAGCGGACCTATGTAATAATCATAAATATTATACTAACAAAGAAATTAACACGTCCGACCTTTCATATAAATTTAAAAATTCGTAACCCACCATTTGGAAGCTAAGAATAATTCTTTCAAATTATTTGAGTAAACTTATTGGAAATCAGGTCAGAGACAACATTTTGAGCGTGCTGCAATCATCACTTTACGATTAACGACAAATCGGTGATTGGATACACAACTCATCATGTCGCGTACGATAGACAGCGTGTCACGTACGACAGATGTCGTGTCTCGTCCGACAGACGATGTGATCGAATGTACGAAACAGTGACCGATCTGGCGTGGTAACGTGGTAGCACACGTCATATAACAGCAAATGCGAGATAATCGGCGGCGGTAGTGAGTGGAGCGCACACACGATGACAGCGATGCATTAAAGTCGGCGGTGGAAAATTGTGTACACATGACGGTAAAGGGGTTGGCGAACACATGACACAAATAGGGTAAACCCGCGCGAGTAGTCCATCGTGCAATGTGAAAAGTGAAGCTGGACCCAACTTTGGACATTTCCTGGTAGACCGTGGTTAGTGAATGATACCATGATTTCAACGGCCAATCAGAATACGATATAAGAGCCAAACGACACGATAGACGACGTAGCCGTGAACTCGGCTTTAGGGCTAGCACACGTCTTGGCAAGCGATTACTGCCCGTTGCATTTTTAAATAGCGTACACATGAATCATGATGAACGTTCAACACAAATTGTTCAATGTTTATAGTTTAGATATTATTGTTCATTCTTTTTTCTGACTACCGTGAGGTAGTTTTGAGCTGTGTTCCCTTGATAGAACGATGTTAACTTTAGTATAGAGTATAGACTATAGGTACCATATTACCATGATACCATTGCCATTATTCAAAAACGGACGTGGAAACATCTGTGTATTTTTTGGATTACACATAGAATAATAACGCGCCGTAAGAACTTACAGTGGTCGCAATTGTTGGGTTCAGGTGCTGTTGTTACCTAAACAGGAAAATAAATATGTAACTGTTTATCCGAAACTAAGAGCTACATAGGAACCAAAATTTTTTGATAATTTTAGAACAATAAATTATTCATTAATAGTTAAATTATTTGACAATTTAGTGACACTCATTAATAGGATAACATTTTGGTGAATAAAACTTCTGTATGATATTGTATTTTACCACAGCAAAAATGAATAAACATATTAAAGTAAGTTTTACTTTTAATACATTTTGTAACTCATAACGAAATTATTAATTAAAGATATAGTAGTAATCAATAGGTGAACATTCGTATTTGTCGTAGGTATCAAAAACACAACTAATTGAAGTAATTTAAATTTTCGTGAACCATATAAATTCACGATTCATCACTTACGACAGTTATTGCTGTTGACAGAGTTCGTATTGTTTTCAAATTATGATTTATTTCGTCCATAATTAGATCCTCGTTAGGAATAATTTATGTTTTCACCAGTTATCGTCGACAACGGATGAAACCACCATTGGTGTAGTATAATAATTATAAATAATATTATCGAACTCTTGACAATGTCTTTGACAATCTTAATAACGTGTTGAGTTCAAATACTGCAGTGTGTTGATGGGCAGCAACGAAGGCGCGCACACAGTGGCATGAAGGATACCTACATTGGCTAGCCCCCAAAACGTGTACTTGGTAAAAAAAGAAATAAAATGACCGAACGACTCAGGTAGAAAAACAATAACAAAGGTATCGATAACACAAGAAGCCGTGTAAAGAAAATAACAAGCGAGCGCGCAATCACAACATTGTCTATAATAATGTTATTATATTATTAACAAAGGTTGGACCGCGGGGCAAGTACAGCACACAATGGTGTCATTGTCACTCCTACAACCGGCTGCATGGCGTAATGATATCTCAAGTCTGTCTTTACAATTTTCAGTTGCAAAACACATATTACAGTCAGGGGCGGACTGGGAAGGGTCCGGCCCACTATTCCAAGTTCATTAGCGGCCCAATTACTAAACGTCTACCCCTCCCCCCTAAAAAAAAAAAAAATGTTTTCTTCAATTGTGATTACACTATTACAGGCCTAATTAAGTTTTGTGGCCAAAATTTTATCTTTTATAAAAAATAATAATTATTTGTTAATTGATAATAATGTACCTATAATATATTAATATCTAATAGTAATAATGTAATCAACATAACTCTTGCTAAAATCTTGTACAAATTAGTAAAGAA
>NC_042495.1:118506195-118506574 GCF_005508785.2 Acyrthosiphon pisum | reverse complement strand
TAATTGGCATGGAAAAAAAATTCCGAGCCAATAAACCACTATAATTTAAAAATGATTGGTGAAATATTGAAATGAATTGGGGGTGTTAGTTTGAAAGGTAGGGGTGTTAAGCACCCCCAAGCACCCCCCTATGTGCGCCTATGCTCACAGATAGAGTTAATACAAATTCGATGGCAGTAGAAAGATTAGCGTATAAAGGAGAGTGCATATTGAGTGAATAAATTAGTTTGTGAACACACAAGAGACAAGAATCACGATTATGTCCATTATTATTATTTTTTCTCATAGCCTTGTCACATCCTAAAAAAAAAAATGAATTATTAAGTTTTTAGTTATATTTGTTTATACTTAATATATTTAGGACTTAGGTTATAGCTTT
>NC_042495.1:118505406-118506095 GCF_005508785.2 Acyrthosiphon pisum | reverse complement strand
GTTAATTAAACTAAGAAATCATAATCTATATATATAAAAAGACTTGTCCTGGGTGATTCATCATCGCCTAGCCGTAACTGCTGAAGCTATGGATATGAAATTTTCAGTAAATGTACTTATTACTATGTATAGGCGCACTAAGAAAGGATTTTTCGAAATTTGCATTTTAAAGAGGTGCTCAAACAAAGATCTCGAGATTCACGATGGAAATTGGAAATTTTATTTTTATTTACTTTTTAAATAGTTGCCATTGGTTACAGTCTACAGTAGAAATTAGTATTTATTTATTATTGGTTTCCATTGGTTATTTGGGCAGATCAGGTACAAGCTAGCACCAAATCAAATTATTGAACATTGCAGCAAGTTACATCCAAAAACAGTTGAACAATCAAAATTTTTTTAAGTTGCAATTTTTTACTGATAACCGAGTGCACAGGTTCAGCTTGGTATAAATGTTTGTGTGTAGATTAGTCCTCTGGAAAGAAGATAGATTAATTTAATAAGGACTAAATTTGGTTTTTTTATTCATTGGATTTTAGTACGGTTAGGTTAGGTTAGGATTTTTTATTAATTGATTATATTAATCCACCGTAGTGGAATTTAAGTAAAAACGACAAACTTTGTATAACTTTGATACTTTAGAGTTAAATCATACACTTACGTACTAACAGCACGGGGTCCGCGATCTA
>NC_042495.1:118503101-118504512 GCF_005508785.2 Acyrthosiphon pisum | reverse complement strand
AAATATCCAATAAAGTTTTTATTCTGTTGGGCCCAAAAAAGTGTATAAATTTAATACAAAGCTCGTGATATATTGTTACAATATCAGTTGAAAAATATTTAAAATACATAGGCACAATTTTTTTTTATAAGCATTTAAAGATCAAATTTTGACAAAATTTATCAAATTTTAATTTGAAAAATTATTTTGTAGTTAAAAATTTATAAAATGTTCAATTTTTGTATCTAAGAATTGAAAATTTAAAACATAATTCCACGTAAGTAGTTAATTCTGTTACCAAAAAATCTAAAAAATACATTTACACAGTTTATTTTTATAGTCATTTTAAGTACAAATTTGGACGAAATTACATATTAAAAACCTAGGATAACTATTTTAGTTATTTTGTTGTGATTGTATAATATTATTAGTGGGTACTTGAAACTTCTAAAGTATACTATTATATATCTATGATAGTACCACGGTTTTTTGTTGATGTATATCGCGTTATAAGTACCTAATAGATATTATGATATGATTAATTTGGAATTTATTATATGTACCTATTATAGATAAATTTTTTTAAAATACTATAGACTATAATATAATATTATGTCTTATACCTAGACTGACATACTGTCTCCGCTCAGAATCGTTTTTCTTATACAATGATATTATATCATTGAATTCAAATTTAATACCATCCATTATACAGTGACCCACTTGTAACCTACTGTACAGCAGAGCGACATCCACTTACCCACCTTTTTTTTGTTAATTATACGCATATTTAACATTTTTAGAACATTTACGTACATATTTATCTAAATTATTATTTATTAATTTATTTTAATTGTGTTATTATATATACTTATTTCATGATTTCGTAGTGAAATATTATTGCCTTATCGGAAAATATTTCTGTAAATAGATTCTTACATTTTGTCAAAGTGATTACCGAGTGGGAAGTAATGGTTACGTAATACGTTGACATTTATCGACATTTATAAAACGGTTTTTAATTTATTTTTTTCAATATTTATAAATTGTGCTTAGTTGTTCTAAGAATTACTTAGTGTGAACATATAAAAATGTGTTTAATAAATTATTTTTTGATATTAAAAATATTTTTCAGTTAAACTTAAAAATGCTCAAGTCTTTTTTAGTTGCATTTTCTTGGTTAAAATGCTTTTTTTTGTAGCATTATTGGCAATTTTTCAATTCCTTTATTGTAGGTTTTTAGTGCTTTATTTTCCTAGCCCTAGACTTATAAATATAAAAAATAATAATATTATTATTAAAAAAATAATCGTGTATTATATATTGGTTGTTATTGGTTAACCAGGCATGTTTGTTGATTAGTATTATTAATTTTATCAATATATTATATGTCTGAGAATCGGCTATTATATATATATATAAATGAATGTTT